>NC_135394.1:16457500-16460000 GCF_051989625.1 Stigmatopora argus
TTAATGATACATTGAGTTTCATTTATTTAATAAAGGGACAATACATATTAAGGTTAGTTTCCGTGACAGACAAACTTTTGGAATATTTTGTTTCTTTCTGGCCCTTTTAAATTTGAAATGAAAAAATTTCAAAACCCGATCTTTTTCAACCCAATTATGATTCCTTGAAAATTATTTCTATAATTAGATGGGATTGGATTGTGGACATTGCTAATCTCATGGTTTGGATGTCAAAAGAAAATGTTTCACATGCAAAACTGATGGTAAAATAATTAGTTATTAAATATAATATGTTTTTCATCAATGACAAAACATGATAGTCAAAAAAAATCTTCCAAATTCAATTTTTTTACAGTAAAAATACATGATCTTTTACAGCCTTCCCAGTTAAAATGAATTTGAACGTCTATCCCCGTCAATGGAAATGACACATCATAAACATAACATCATGATCTCTTTTTTTTTTACATCATACAGCAAATGTGAGATTAAAAAAAGAGAAAAATCTACAAATAGGCAAAGTCGCTAATCCCACAGCTCAAGGAAAAACAAATGTTTTTTTTTATTTTATTTCTTTGACATATTAGCAGTGCCATGTCATTTGCTGTTAATGGAGAACACTAAAAATGTTGGGGTTGGCCATGTTTTCATTCAGGAAAAGCGTTCCGTTGACACGCGGCCTTCACTTTTCATCTTTCCTCCATTTGATAATAAATCTTTAAATCAAAACATTTGGTCTTTTTGAGTGTTTTTTTCTCCCCTCATCCTCGTTTGAGTGCGTTTTTTGTTTGTTTTTCCACTTCTGTCTTTTAAACACTATTAATTCTTGTCATTAGTGCAAGATGACATTTTGTAATGCTCAAAAAGTGTCAAATATGGTCAACTTGTCCACCATTTTATGGAGCGAAAAATATGGATCTAAAAGGTGAGTTCCTTCAAATAATGGTACAAAGTCAAGTTAATAGAAAATAACGTTTTGAGAATAAACTATTTTAATTACAACTTAAAACGTTCATTTCGGGGTAGCATTAGAAGTGTATAAAAAAATGATAAAAATAAATGTTTTAAACTTAATGTTGTCACATTATTGATGGGTGGGGGTCAACAGGAGGTCAGACTTCGTTTAAGATCAACGTGCAGTATTTCAAAATGCATTAATTGTCTCTTAAAACGTTTAAAATTGACCGAAAATATATACATATTTTCCTTTTTTCTTTAGTTTTTAGCTTTACTTTGTACAAGTACAACACATCCGATAACGTACTCCCGATTGCTAGCAGGTTCACGAGTGCGATGCGAGTGAAACATCCTGTCACTTATGGATCTTTGTTGCGTCGAGAGCGCATGCGTGTGCCAACCAGGAAGTAAATCTCCCAGCCGTCACTGACACGACTGTTAAGTTGTCAGACGAGGTCTGAACGAGAAAGGTAACTTTTTTTTAATAGGGCTTTTGGGGGGGGCTTGCTTGGCTCGCTTGGCTTGCCTGGCTTGCCTCGCTTGCCTCTGCCTTAGCACCGTGCAACGACAAGCCAAGTCACTAATACTGACGGTCGGTCAGCGAATGCCAAAGCAGGGCTACTTCCTGTTTACTCTTCGGCCTCCTATTTCTTAAAGGGCCAGGATGAAAAAATCGAAAGCCATCGATTAATTGAGCGTGGAAAGAGGAAGGAAGAAATACTCCACGTCGACGCGTCCAATGTTCAGCGGCTTGCAGGAGACCGCCGAGATGGAAGAATGGTGCTCGGACTGGATGTCCAATTTACCCGAAGAGTTGCAGGACGTCCCGCTCACCCACTTGGCAATACCTGGTACTGTCTCTTTAATTGCTAGTCTACCTCTCCCGAACAATGGCTACTTCATTCATATTACTATATTTTTTGTTGTTGCCATACAGTGTCTTATTGATTTTCCATGTTAGCATAACCCTATTTTCAAATACATATATATTTTTAAATAATACAATGTAGACAAATTATATTTTTCAACATAACCCTACTTTCAAATACATTTTTTTTAAATACACAATGTAGACAAATTGTATTTTTCAGCATTCTCTCATCATCCAACGTTTCGTTATTTAATAAAGGCACAATACATATTATAATGCACATACACAAAATATGTAAGATTATAGCCAAAGGCTAATTTATGTTAAAAACGCAAGATAAAATAAATAAGCCAATAGTAGGAGACAAAAATAGTCTAATTCAATGTTTATACTACATCATGTGATACCACATATTTACCAAAATTCCACGTGAGCTATTATGTTATAATACTAATTAGAATTGCCGTTATGAATGGATTTTACCCAATTGTAAGTGGATCTAATTAGGTTACATGTTTTACAATACGTTGTTTTTTTAAACAGGTTGTTTGAGCGTTCCTTATGAATGAGTAAGGATTCCTTTTGCATGACAGCAAACCAGTTGTGGCTGTTTAACGCGTGTTTGCGTTTTTTTTTCTTCTTCTTCTTCAGGAAGTCACGACACGATGAGCT
>NC_135394.1:16465000-16652500 GCF_051989625.1 Stigmatopora argus
TCCAGGCCGTGGCCGTTCAGCGCCGAGACGGCCACCGCGTCAGCCACCACGTCGGCTTCCGTCAGGACGTAGCTGTGGAAAATGGCGGCCGAAAGAACCAATGTCAGTCACGCACTCAAAAAAACTGAATTGGTGGCCAGCCAATCACAGGGCAGAACGACACATATAACCAATCAGTCATAGCTAGGGGCAATTTAGAGTGTCCAATCAGCCTAGCATGCATGTTTTTGGAATGTGGGAGGAAAGTGGAGTACCCCGAGAAAACCCACGCAGAACATGCAAACTCCACACAGGTGGAGCGACCTGGATTTGAACCCAGAACCCCAAACTGTGAGGCCGACCTGCTAACCACTCAGAAAAAAAAATGTGTTTTTGGAATGTGGGAGAAAAGCGGAGTACCCCGAGAAAACCCACGCAGAACATGCAAACTCCACACAGGTGGAGCGACCTGGATTTGAACCCAGAACCCCAAACTGTGAGGCCGACGCGCTAACTACTCAGAAAAAAATTGTGTTTTTGGAATGTGGGAGGAAAGCGGAGTACCCCGAGAAAACCCACGCAGAACATGCAAACTCCACACAGGTGGAGTGACCTGGATTTGAACCCAGAACCCCAAGCTGTGAGGCTGACCTGCTAACCATTCAGAAAAAAATGAAAAATGTCCAATTCCTATGTAAAAAACAACTTCCTATCAGATTAAATGAAAACCAAAATGGCGGCCCGCCTACTTTTCGACGAGGTCGATCTTGTTGTGGACTTCAATCATGGACCCGAGCAGCGCTTCGGGAACTCGCAGGTTCCTCAAAACCTTCATCACGTTGGCCTTCTGATTGACATTCTCCGGGTGACTCACGTCTCGCACGTGGAGCAAGACGTCCTGGCGAGCGAGCGGAGTGGGCGGGCCTTAGGTCAATGGTCGCCTGCGGTTAGCCGTCGACCTCCTCACCGAGTGCTTGATGTCGTCCAGCGTGGCGGCGAAGGACTCCACCAGCTGATGCGGCAGCTGCGACAGGAAGCCCACCGTGTCCACGTAGAGGACGGCCAGGCGTCCGGGTAGGACGCCGCCGTGCACCGTCACGTCCAGCGTGGCGAAGAGCTTGTCTCGGGGGCGGAGCCCCGCGTCGCCCGTCAGCGCTTTGATCAGCGTGGTTTTGCCTGCAAAGGGAAAATGTACAGTCGACTGGGATAGGCTCCGGCACCCTCAACGACCCTGGCGAGGCTCCTCCTGACCACAGTTGGTGTATCCCAGCACGGAGACGAGCGGGAAGTCTTTATGCTTGCGGCGAGAGCGAAGCATCTGGCGCTTCCTGCCGAGCTTGTCCAACGCCGAGCGGATCTTGAGCTCGCGTTCCCTCAGCAGCCGCTGCCGGACCTCCAGCTGCGTCTCGCCTGCGGACAAACAAAAACATCTCACATCACCATATGAAACATTCAGTATTTTCCACCTTTATCTGCATAAGTAGACCTTTTGAGCAATACACATTTCTGCCACTGGAGGGCACTGTTGGGAATTTACGCGCCATTGTCAAAGATGGTATTTCGGAGCGGTAAAAGATTTTTTTTCCATTTTGTGAGCCTTTTTCCTGGTGACGCGTACAAAAATAAAGCTCAATATGATCTAATGTGTTTCAAATTGTTTCCTTTTTTTAATCGTTAATTTTTGCAAAGAAACAACAACGAATCAACGATGACTCACGTTTCCGTTTTAGCTAACGCTGCTTTTAGCGACCGACATGTCGTTGAAAAGGAAGTGAGTGCTGTACTTTCAAAATAATGGAATGCTTTTTGCAATATTTGAATTGTGTTTTATGAAAATTGCTGGAAAAGAAACAATTATTTTGTGGTTTTAATATAAAATGCGTAAGTAGTAGTTTGGTAAATACTAGTGGAAGTTTGGTCGTATTTGTCTCCTGTGAATAATTAATTAATCTGGTGTTATCTGGAGGTGGGAAGGGGTCACATGACCCAATCCGCGTTCGCCACAAGGTTCACCTGAGCCGCCGATGTACCGGCTACCGCCGCCCTGCTGGTCCAAGTTGAGGATTTCGTTCTTTAGACGTGACCTGGCGAGAAAAATTGAGGCTTTGGTGGCCATTTTGTGGCAGTTTCATTACCATTACCTGAGCAGAGGGATTTCAGCCAGCGAGATTTGCAACTTGGCTTCTTTGGTTTTGGCGTTGGAGCGGAAAATGTGCAAAACCAGCGTGTAGCGGTCCAACACCTTCACCCCCCAGGCCTCCTCAAACTCCCTCTGAAGAACAACACATACAAAATGATTTAAATTTGAATCTTGGACTATTTGAATAGTTACAATGTCTTTTTTTTTCCATTTATTTTTGGGAAAGTTATTAATTGTAGACAACCGTTATTCAAAATGGTAAAAAAAAATTATTTTTAATTAACAGTGAATGCAATTCACAAACTAATAAAATAAAAGCATATATAAATGGTTATTTGACTTTTTATTTCTTTAAAATGTACATGCAATTCAATTCAACTATTATTGGATCAAATGAAAAACATTAAATAGACGTGTTTGAAAATCTCGCAAAACAAGTCAACCATTTATTTTTCTCTGTAAAATGGTCGCTTTATTTTGAAAAATATTCTTTATTATCTGAAGTAAGTTGATGATTCGATGAAAAAAAAACTATAAAAAGGTCAATTCAAATTGCTTGTTATTTTTACTGACAGTAACAACAAATAAATTAAATTAAAGAATCTAAAATTTTAAATAAATACACAAATTTCTTCAAGATTCGAGTAAATATTATTTTTTTAAATAGTTAACCTATGCATCCAATTATCAAATGACATAAATATTTTTTTCAAAATGAAGCTAATGATCAAATGGTGACCTCCATCCTTTAACAACCCCTCCACCCCCAAAAAACAGCACAAAAATCACCTCTGACGCCGGCGAGAGACGCTCCACGTTGACGAACACAGCCGTCACGCCCGCCGCCTGTCTGATCCTCTCTACGTGAGGATAAAGAACGCGACTCAACACCAATCTCCTCCTCTTCTCCATCCTTCACCAGCCCCATTCAAACCCGTGATCATCTGGAAGTTTCCTTTCCCAAAGATCTTCTTCTTCTCCGGTGTCTTGGTGGACACAACCAGCCGGTCCGCCACCGTCCACTTATCCAAGGTGTTGACGAGTGCCTCCGCCTCCGCCATCATCAGCTCAGCTGTCAATTTCCAACAACGAGAAGGTTTAGATCCACCCAGACGACACCTGAGTGACGTTTACGTCTACCTGTGGTCAAATATTGCTTCCTGCTCCCCCACTTGACATCGGGATGAACCACAAAGACCCGTTGTTGGTTCCCCAGATTAGCCGTGGTGGGCTGCATCTCCTGGAAGAGCTCTTCAACTTCTTCATCCTCCATCCAATCTTCTTCCCCATCATCTTCGTCCTGAGTGAAGCCTGAAAAGTTACATAAATTCCATCAAATATGTCCAGTATTCAGACCAGGACGAGTACTTTTACCACCTTTGTTTACGGTGAAGTCGTCTGAGTGTCTCGAGGTGAAGCCAGAGAGGCCAAAAGCTCTCCTGCAATGCGGGACGAGGTCACCTCCACGCCGGGGGAGGAAGCTTATCCACGGCCGGGTAAGTGAAGCTGCTGCCCGGTTGTTGAGTGTGCAGGCTCGGTGGATAAACGACGACCATGTGGAGAGATTTCTCACGGTTGCCATGTTGGGCAAAGGGACCGCTTGTTCGTGTCATTTAAAATAACTTCATTTTATGCAGTTAAAGCGTAGTTATATTATAATAATCCCTGAAATTATGTTAGCATTAGACTGCTCTTGCTAGCTACTATGATATTGTAATGTTTTTCCAATGCAGCATTGTTTTGACTTCATACTAATTTTTATGCCCCAAATTTAGTCTTGCAAGCTAAAGTTTTCATCACCAGAAAGCTACGATATGTGCAAAATCACAAATAAATGGTTAAAAACTGCCGTTGACTTAGAAATGTATGTTGGTAAAATCATTTTTAAGACATATTTTGAGAATGTTTTAACCCTATAACTACGGTGAATGTTCCTGCAAGATCAAATTACGGGAAAACTGCTAACATTGATGTGTTCGTCTGAAGTCACTTTCGGGATTTTTTTAATTAAATTACATTATTATTTTTACATTAAAACAAGCCAGCAAGGATGGTATTAAATAATATAGAAAGGGTTTGAGTTAATTAAATCCAATCAAAATAAAATAAACAACGGTCCATTCACATTTTCCCCGTAGTATTTTCTGCGTCACTTCCGGTGTGGATTCCGTATCTAAAGTGGCGACACTGCTCCCTGTGGAGGAATGAGTAATAGCAACTTAACTTCTGGCTACGTATATTTTGTTTCGTTAATATTATTTTTGGCTTATTTTATCCAATCATTTTGTAAAAAGAGAGCAGCCATTGTCTGGATTGAGGAGAAAAGAGTTTATTGTAGAGTTAAGTGACATTTGAACATAAATGAAGCTCTTGCGTTACTACACACGAATCACTCGCATAAAGGTGAAAAGAATGAACACTTTTTTTTTTTTACATTTTTCCTTGATTAGCCTCACTAAAATGTCTTCATTCACTTCAATACTGAAGTAGACACACACTTCAGGATGACATTTGGTGCAAACAATTGGAAAAGGTCACCATCGGCACACAAAGCAACAATTAAAACATAAAAAAGAGATAATTTAGCAGCACCTTTCAATTAGAATTTTCGGATTAGGACGCGCGGGTACGTTTAAAAGTACCTGCTTTGCGATTGCATAGAGCACAAACTCAAATAAAACAGATTTATGAGTCAAACTTGATTGAATTAAAGTTCATGGCAGGAAAGACTTTGGCTTAATTTAGATGACGTCTTAGGTTTATTTTTATTTTCAACATGATAGTCTTTGCTAGACTAGGCCACAATAGGGTTAAAAAAAGTAAATATTCTAATACATTTTGAGCATTGTCCAGGGATACTTAATTTTTAATTAAATAACATAACAATTGTAAGTTGAAAATCAAACTTATTGGAACAATATATTAAATAATGGTGATGAACGACATTTCTGTTGTTGACAAACATGGGCGGATATTTTAAATATACGTTAGATTAGCATATTTGATGGAGTTTATGTAACAAATTTCATGAGTTTAACAAAAATGGATCTGGAAAACGGAGAAGAAACTACTTTTTCTGTCTAAAAATGGTACATAAAGTTAAGATAAATGACTTTTTTTTTACTGGATACCGCAATGATTGTGATTGGTCAAAGCCTCCAAAGTGAGCGAAATGCGTTTTGATATCAACCAAAATTTTGTACATAAGTTACAAAAAAATAGCATTAATATGAAAATTTAATTTGAAAAAAAAAACGGCTAAAAAAGCAAAAATATAATAATAAAACCAAATATCGAAAATAAATTAAATATGTAACTCAATAACTATGACTCGCAAAATTAGACATCCAATTCATTTAAACAGGGAGGGCTGGTATAGTATTTATTGTAGTATATTTTTTGTAGAATTTTTCAGTTTGATTGGGATCTCTATCTTGATATTTTTAATTTTATTTATTTATTCCCTCAATACTTTTTGCACATAATGTTAAATAGAAATTTAATCAAGTGGTTAATCATTTTTTAACCATTTTAACAAATTATTTAAAAATGCCATTGGATGCAAACAACACAAGAATTTAATATTGAATTAATATAAATCAAACTAAAGGTGACGTAAATCTTTAAAAAAAAACGTGAAACCTGTGAGACATTTATCTGCGTACGCGACACTCCATATCTTAACGTCATACGCCGGGTAAAATGGGGGTGGTATTTTTATTTATTTTTCCTCCCCCACATCTTAACCATCCAAACCCGGTGGTTTTCCTTCCGAGTCCCAGTCCACGGTTTATTGGACGGTGTAAAAACGCTAACGTCACCCGTTCCTGTCGAGTCACTGAGGCACGAGTTCCTTCAGGGATGCTAACGCCGAATGGATGCGAACGTGGAGCCGGTTTTCAAAGTCGTAGCCCGTGAAATCCTCCTGCAAACATCCATCGGGGAAATTAAGACGTGACAAAGTCGGGCGAGAAAATATTTGGGTGATTATTTTTACCTTGGCTTGAAGTAGAAACGATCTTCCCTTTGCCACTGTCTAATTAGCATGCAAACAAAAATAGCATTAGAACGGATGAAGAACAGTGCTAGCTCTTCTTACAAAATGAATCAAAAGTGTTCATTAATGAACATTAGTTTAATGAATTAAGTGTTTCAACAATAACATTATGCAGTATTCCCTCGATTTTCACGGTTAATGCATTCCATAACCACCCGTATTAAGTGAATTTAACATATACATATATATATATGTGTATATGTATATATGTTAAATATTTATATATATAAATAAATATATATATATATATATATATATATGTGTGTGTATATGTATATGAATATATGTTTAAAATATATATGTGTATATATGTATATATATGTATGTGTATATGTATATGAATATATGTTGTGTATATATGTGTGTATATATGTGTATATATATGTATATATATATGTATATATATATCTGTGTATATGTATATGAATATGTTTTATATATATCTGTGTGTATATATGTATATATATATATATATATATATATATATATATATATATATATATATATATATATATATATATATATATATATATATATATGTGTATATATATGTGTATATATATACATATATACACACAGATGTATATAAAACATATATTCATATACATATACACAGATATATATATATATATATATATATATATATATATATATATATATATATATACATATATACACACATATACACACATATACACACATTTATATATATAAAACATATATTCATATATATATATATATATATACATATATACACATATATATATATACATATATACATATATATATATATATATATATATATATATATATATATATATATATATTTTAAACATATATTCATATACATATACACATATATATATATTTATATTTATTTATATATGTATATATATATATATTTAACATATCTACATATACATACATATATATATATATATATATATATATATATATATATATATATATATATATATATATATATATATATATATATATATATATATATATATATATATAAGACTAAACTGACCTCTGGCTTAGCGAGCAACACACAGCCCAACTCGTAGACGGCGTAGGGCTGAACGTAGGAATTGGTCTGGCGTCCGTACTCGTCTCTCGCCGCCATCTGGAAGGACTGAACAAAAGCCGTCTTAGAACCTGCAAACTCAACACCGTGAGGACCCACCCAGAATTGACGAACCCTCGACCCCAGAACTGCGATGCCGACGCGCTAAAGGTTAAAGGTTAAAGGTCATTTTTCCAGTTCTTAAGTTACCTGCACGGCGTCTCGGGTGTTGCCGTGACACTTGTGGACGGCGCCCGACAGAAGATGCTTGAGCCCGCGGCACGACGTCTCATCCAGACGCTGCAAGACTGAAACAACAAGGTGTTGATCAAAAAATAAATACGTACATCAAAAATCCTCCTCCAAACGTCGTAACGGTGACGGCTCCGGTTTCGTACCTTGGTTCATCACCTGCAACTTAGTGGAGGAGCAGTTGGGAAGCGCTTTCCACAGGTACAAGACCTCAATCACCCCCATGATGCAAACCTCTCGACTGGGCGGGATTTTCCTCAAACGCTCGGCCTGCGTGACCACAAAACCAAAATCCAACGGCGACTCAAGACGTGACAAGTCCACTAAAAACCGACCCGTTTGACTGCAAACTGCTCAATCTGGTTGTTCTTCCTCTTGAACAGCTTCTGCACGTCTTTAAAGACCCCGCGGGCACCGTCCAGGTCCCCTGAAGCCCCCTGACACACTTAAGAACAACCACACGCCATTCAAACGAACCCTCGGCGCTAGCACGCTAACGCTAACAGGCGGGCGGCGTCAAACCTCCGGTCAAGTAGGCGTAATAACACTGCGACCATCTGGACTCGTTCTTCAGCCTTTCGAAGGACTGGTGGGCGTCTTCGAAGTTCATCTCGATCATGCTGCACCAACCTGGCGAGAACATACCTGGCAACCTTAGCCAATTGCTCCCCTTATTAATGATTGCAATCCCCCTTATTAAGCGATTAAAAAAAAAACTGTACAAATGCAACGCGGCACATATTTACTCACATAAGGCGCACTTAAAAGTCTAAAATTTTCTCAAAAGTGGACGGGGTGCCCAATCAGTATGCACTAAATTCAAGATCCTGTAGATGTCACTGTATGACGCTAACAGCTTGACTGTCTGGGTACATTGCTTGCTAGCACGCTATATTTATATAGTAAAAATCATCATCATCACGCATGGTCAACGCATGACAACATTAGCAATCGACGATGACGTTTTCGTCTGTTAGCGGTGACCGAGACGATCCGGATTAGAGCCAAAATGGCTAAAACGAGATCAGTTTTACAAAAAAAACACATAAAAAAATCCCGTACAAAATAAACATACTTTTTGTAAAATATTTTCTTCCCGTACAAAAGTTATTATACGGCGTACACCAGGGGTGTCAGACTTGGGTTGGTTCGCAGGTCTCTTTAACGTCAACTTGATTTCACGTGGGCCGGACCATTTTAGATATAATATTTAGATTATTATTTTTATAAAAGGATTAAAAGCCCTGAATATTCAGTGTTTTTATAGATCTAAAACAATGTTTATTTTAGCTTTTTTTAATATAGTTTTAGATTTTACAAAATGATTTTTGAACTCAAAAGACAGAAAAAATGGATTAAAAAGTGACAATTATTGGGGGAAAATCAGGAAATGTAATATACATCTATACTCATCATTTTAATTTGATACTAAAACAGAAAGTCGGCACTCATGATTGACTTACCCGGGCCACACAAAATGATGCGGCGGGCCAGATTTGGCCCCCGGGCCGCCACTTTGACACGTGGCGTACACAATTTGAAATGATCAAAACACATGAAATATGGGAAAAACCTATAAGTTGACAGGTATGCGAGACGAACCAATGGAATCGTACCGATCTCGTAGAGGCACACGTGCTGGAGCTCTCGTTGGTCGGAAGCCAGTTCCAGCGCATCGTTGAAGCAAGCCAACGCGCTGTTGATTTGACACTGGAGACACGCAAACAACATCACTTGCTAGCTAGCTAGCTTCTTCCTTCAATTCGGTAGCGACCAAACGACATTTTTTTTCTCCATTTTCCGAACCATTTTATCCTCTCTAGGGTCGTGGGGGTGCTGGAGCCTATCTCAACTGACTTCAGGCCACCCTGAACCGGTGGCTAGCCAATCACAGGACACTTGGAGACGGACAGCCAATCACAGGACACTTGGAGACGGACAGCCAATCACAGGACACTTGGAGACGGACAACCAATCATAGCTAGGGGAAATTTAGAGTGTCCAATCAGCCTAGGATGCATGTTTTTGGAATGTGGTAGGAAACCGGAGTACCCGGAGAAAACCCACGCAGGCCCGGGGAGAACATGCAAACTCCACACAGGTGGAGTGACCTGGATTTGAACCCAGGGATAGGTTACAGCACCCCCCGCGAACCCTGTGAGGATAAGTGGTTTGGAAAATAAAGGCATGAACATAGCCTAGCCACTTAGCCAATGATTTTGCTTGATGGAAGCCCTACCTCCAACCTGTGAACACGCCCCTTGAAGAAGATAAAGAGGGAGGAGTTTGGGTAGACCAGCGACTTCCTGTGTAGGATCTCTTTGGCCTCCGTCAGACCGGCGTGAGAGTCGCACCCGTCCAGCGCGAAAAACGGCAGCACTACCGTGTGATACCACAAGAGGGCCAATCTGCAAAATGCCGTAAAACACGTAAGAAGAACAAAATGCTAACCCGCAGACTCGCTAGCTAGCGCAGGAGGTCGGGAACCAGAAACAATTCTTATTTTTAAAAATGATTCCAGAATTTAAAAGTCAAAATATATAAAAATGTGTGCTTTTTTAAAATAAAATGTCTTGGAATTCTTTTAACATTGCGACGCTAATGCTAATCAATGAGAATATGTGTGCAGAAGCGGCTAATGAGAAAAAATATGATTTTAAAAGGCACTAGATATAGTAGTGTCGACGCCACAGTGGCAACGTGAAGCTCCTATTGGTGCATTTGGGACTCTGGGCTCTCATTAGCGGTTTCCATATTTTAGCTCACAGGTTAGCGTATGTCACGTATTGTTATGGTTTTGTGTGTGTGCTTTTCGTCTCTTGTGTCCCTCCAGGCTTCTCTTCCTCTTGTAATCCACTGCGTATGATTGATAATCAGCCCTCGTCTGTCTATTTAAACCCTGTGTGTTTGTTCGTCTTTCTTCTTGACTGCACTTGGGTCCTACACTACGTTCTACGCTCAACCCCACGCTAAAGCTAACAGCGTAAAGCCACATTCACCCATCAAAAGAGCCACGTATGGCTCCCGGGCCATAGGTTCCCTACCCCTGAGCTAACGTAGGCGGCGCACTCACGTCGCTAGCGGCGCCTTCATGTCTTTGCTCTCGCTAGCGTAGGCCAGAGCCGCCAGGCCTTGGAGCCGGTCGCCGGGAAAACCCAACAGGTTGATGATCTTGAGAAGGTGCGGGGGAACCATGGAGATGCACAGGTGGAACAAGCCATAGCCGAAGCTAACCGAGCCCTTCAGGCGGTCCAGGGCCTCGGGCGTCACGCCGCTCTCTGCCTCGTTGTGGTTGGCGTTGTCCGGCGCGCCATCGGGCGGGCCGTTCTCCGTTTCGTCCGGCTGGCAGGAGGCTTGGAGCTGGCTGATGTCGCTGTGACATTTGTTGTACATTTTCCATGCCTTGCGCAGGATCCAGCCGCCTTTGATGTACGCTATCCGGAAAACAGTATTTCCAAATATATCAAAACCGAAAAAGCTAGCTGGCTAAAAAAGAGAAAATGGAAAATAGCTAGCACGAAGAGGGCTTTAAGAAAATTGATGCGGCGATATATCGCAATATTATATTGCATGATTCACGTACTGATTCGAAATCTGTCTGAATCGATCGTTACAATTGTGTTTTTGGGTGGAAATAACAAATAGCTGGCTACACTTTCATATTTAAAATCCTGAATTTATTATTGATTTATATTATTTATTTATTTATTAGTATTTATCAGTTTGTTTGTTTGATCTTGTTATTTGTGCACTTTCCTACTTATTTATGTTGTGATTACTTTTTATGTGGACTTATCAAATAAATAAATCAATCAATTTATGAATTATTTCTTATTTATTGATTATTTATTTATCTGTCTGTTGTGCACTTGATGGTGAAAGCTTTAAATCTTATTATACTTTTATAATGAATGCATCTCGTACAAAGTACAATATACAAAGTATGTAAATGTATTTATGTCCAATGTCAATAAAGTTTTCAATTAAAAAAGGATTCAATACAATTGAGTTAAAGCAGGTTTTGACGAAAGCTAGTTTGCAGATCTTCACAAAAATATATATATAATTATACAATATCATACGTTGTTCAATTTTTACATTAAAAATGAATTGATATAAATCTACCTTTAGGTCCATTTTGATGATTTTTTTCCCAAAATGATCTAGAATAATCCTAGTATTGTTATAAATACACTAGCTAGCTAGCTAGCTAGCACTACCTCTCTTATTGTTGATTTTGGGACATTTTAAGATTCCTTTTTCACACATTCTGATTCTCAGATCGGACCTCATAGCGACCCACTTGCGGCTTGCGAGCCGCACCCTTTGACGGCTCTTTTTTTTTTAGCTAACCTGCCAGTTCCTGCTTGACAAAGGAAAGCACGGCCAAGTAAACCTGGCAGTCGGCCACGATAATCTGCCTCTGGAGACGATCCACCACCACCACGCCAGACCGCTGAGAGTCCATCTGTACGCACGGTAAAGACGGTAAACCAAAAAACTCATTGGCCGCCATCGACGCATCCCGACGTCAACTGACGCTCTTCTTGATCTTGTTCCTGATGGTCTCCAGGACCCCGACGCTGTCGCTCTCGCACAGCTTCTCGGTGGTCTTCAGGTCGTCGCAAGCCATCTGCATTTTTTCCTCCTCGAAGGTCATCATGGCGTTCTGGAAGACAAAAAAAACACGCCGCGGTCGAAATTGCTCATGTTTTGTTGTTTTGAATTCAGTTGTTTACTCACCAAGAAGCTAACAAAACTAGCCCCGAAGCTCATTAGCGGACTGTGGCTCCTGCAAAAGGAACATTTGTCAATGCATTTGTAAAAATAACGATATAATTTTCAATTTTTTTAACTCCTTGGACGCCATTGGCGACAAAAGATGTCCAATCCATTTTGTAAAAATAGATTGCCATCAATGAGTATGAATAAGCTAATATTCTACACAATATATTTAACAGGAAAGACAACATCTAATCATGTAAATTTCTTTCTGATGGGTAATAAACTATAAAAAGAGAATACCGTACTTTAGCCAATCAAATGTGAGTATAAGAGAATGTTATTTATTGAATTAAATGTTTTTATTGACATTATAGATTAAATTAAACAAGTAGAATGAGATTTAAAGCCTCACCACAAAGTGCACAATACCAACAACAACAAACAGACAAATAAATAATCAATTAATAATAACAACAAATAATCTATAAATATGTCATAAATAAAAAAGTAGTCTAGATAACAAGTAGTCAACAAGATAAATAACTAGGGCACAAATAACAACAACAAACAGACAAATGAATTAATTAATAATAACAACAAATAATCTATAAATAAGTAATAAATAAATAAATGTCTAGATAACAAGTAGTCAACAAGATAAATAAATATGGCACAAATAACAACAAACGATAAAGATAAAGAATTTAAAATAAATAAATAAGTATACTATAATAAGTCTTGTCTTTAAATACGATCCCCCTTAAAATCAGAGGATGCTATTCCAGATGTGACGTCATGCAGTCGAACTCACCTTTTTTCCAGTTCAGCCAATCCATTAACGCGCAAACTCACGGGCACGTAAACGTGTGGCGGGCGCGTGCACGTTACCTGTATCTCTTGAAAAGCTCATCGCTTTCCTTGAAGCCGTTGTTGAGTAACATGTTGATGCCTTGCAGCGCCATCTCGGCGTCATCGATGTGCTCGGCCTTCTCCTCCACCTGCTGCTGATGCTGCTTCTGCTGGTCTGGGCCCGCCATTGTGGCTCCAACGAAGATGATGGTGATGATGATGATGATGATGATCGTGCACAGTCGTGAAAAAAACAGCCGCCTTTTTTACGTTTACGCTCTTATTCCATTCTTTATTTCCTTCAAGGCATCCATCCACCCATCGCTATCACCGGCTCGTCCTCCCCAGTCGTGCAGCATCCGGTGCATTACGTAACCAAAACATCCACGTGACGAGACGAGCCCTGCGTCGTGACGTCACAGAGAAGGGGCGGAATGTTACCGAAATGATATTAAAATGTTAAACAAGCTAATTTTATTTTTAAAACATTTTTATACTTAAGTTTAATCATATAGTTGCAACCTAATTATGAAACAAGGATGATTCGTGGTGAAATTAGTTGGTTAAAAAAATATTAATTATATATTCATTAAATTAAACAAAATCAAACACGCTTGATTTGGATTGATTATACAGTCAATATTTAATTTTTAAAAATAATATATTGTAACGTTATTAATATGTTTTACACTTTACATACTGGGATTGATAAGTGATTTTAACTTTATTGATATGTACCGCAACACGGAAGTACGTGATAAAACTACGAACGAAAACTAACAACAATAAGATTTTTTTTACAGCTGCAACCTATTTTTTACGAAAGAAAAACAAAACATATGAAATAGTCTCCCCTTTTTCACTATAAGTAAAATTCACTGCAAGTGTCTTTTAAGAATTAAATAAAAGTTATGTTTATTAAAATGCTTCTTTTTCATTTGAACCAGGAACACATTTTTTGTACGAATATATTGATGACAAGTCAAATACAAAATAAGACGCTGATATCTAGCCATTTATTTATTTTATTAATAACCAAATATATTAAATTCAAATTATCACCATATAGTATTTGTTTATTTTCTTCATTATACAGTATTTTTGTATCCAACTACTAGCAAACCAAGAATAGATAAAGATTTCTAATTAATCACCAGATATTTACAACTTGATTAAAAGTTTGAGTAAAAACAAAAAGGAAGTGCAGAGTCATCTGTTAATTATTAGCAGGAACGAGCAAGGGGTCGAAATGTAAATAAAAAACTAGGAAAACCCCAAAAGCTTTGCAGTTTCAACGGTAAACTGACGGCTCTCAAGATGTCCTCTTTGATAGTCCCGGTACCGGGAAATCTGAGGACCCCCCTGAGGGTCCCTCAACGCCACATGTTTGGACCGGGACCGTCCAACGTTCCGCCCCGCATCTTGCAAGCCGGAGCCAATCCCGTCATCGGACACATGCATCCGGAGACTTTTCAGGTACCCCAATCATGTCCGTAAATCCAGGTTCAGTCTAACGTTCTGGTATTGAGATCCGACATTGAGATCGTTGTAAAGGTAATGGCTGACATCCGGAGTGGAATCCAGTACCTGTTCCAGACCCGAAACCAGGTGACCTTTGCGGTGAGCGGCACGGGCCACGCCGCCATGGAGTGTGCCGTTTTTAATTCCGTGGAAGCTGGCGACCACATCCTGGTAGCAGTCAACGGCATCTGGGGAGAGCGTCTCGCCGACATGGCGCAACGGATAGGTCGAAGGATAGCAATTCCATAGTTAATTTTTGAGAACCGATTGACCGAGTTGACCCCTAACCCTTTCCTTGTTTTAACCTGAACAGGCGCAAAGGTGAAGACCATAGTGACCGTCCCCGGTGGATTCTTTACCAATGCCCAAATTGAAGAGGTAAACAATCACTCCCTAGAACGGGTGCGTAACGGCAATTTACCAATTTACCGACCTGCCGCGCCAGGCGTTATCTGAACACAGGCCGGCGCTATTTTTCCTGGCACACGGCGAGTCGTCCACCGGGGTCCTCCACCCGTTGGACGGAATCGGACAACTGTGTCACAAGTGAGAATCATGGGAGTTAAATCAGCAATGTAAGCGATAGTGATGGTTAATTTGCAACTTCAATAGATATGACTGTTTATTCTTGGTGGATGCTGTGGCTTCAATGGGCGGAGCTCCAGTGTACATGGACCAGCAAGGTTTTCCAACCAATTAACAAATTGATTTTTGCCCAGAAATCAAAATTTGTGTAGGTTTATAAACACGTTTTTATCGATCTGTCGCCATGTTTAGAAATCGACATCCTGTACACGGGTTCTCAGAAGGTCCTGAACGCCCCCCCTGGAACTGCACCCATCTCCTTTAGTGACCGGGCTTGGTAAGTACAAGACCCCTGAAAGTCTACACTCACATTTTGGGTAAAAAATATCAACGATGCGTGTTTACCAGCAATATCGTCCACAGTCGTAAAATATTCAACCGCAAAACGAAGCCTGTCTCCTTCTTATTGGATCTGTCCTGGCTGTCCAACTACTGGGGATGTGACGGCAAAGCTACGCGAATGTAAGAATGCTGTCAAAAATTAAGTTTGATTTATTTAATAAAGGGGCAGCAGATGTAAATGAACATTTTTTTACCTAGGTCTACAATGTCTTGTGTGTCTTATGTCTGTCTTGCTACTGCAACCAACAAATTTCCCGAATACGGGATGAAATAAAGTTCTAACCTAACCTAATATTCATATTCATGTTAATAAACATATTATGTAAATATGTAAAACTGTAGCCAAGGGCTAATTTCCATCTCGAGTCCCTTATGCACTTTGAAGGTAAACGAGGACGCATATACACAATCACACACACATAGTAAGGTTGTAGACAGCGTTGTGATGGCATTTTTGTTGGTCTAACAGCCAGGCTTTATGATGATTGGCCAAGAGGGTCAGAGATGGGAGTTGACGTATGCTAATTGCTATTGAGTTCCAGGTATGTGAGGCACATGCTTTGGCTAAATGGGAACTACACAGTCACCTCTAGAGCCAGCTATTGTTGACTTGTTGGGATTTTTTGGTACAGAATCTTGCAGTGGAGGAGGAGCTTAGTGTTGGAAGATTTTGTAAACAAAGGTGGCATCAGCATATTTAACAGTATTGTCCCAGTTTAGCCATTTGTGTGTTGTGTATTGAAATTCTTGGACTACATTGATTGCTTTACATTGAACAAAAACATTGGGGTCACTGTTCAACCTGTTGTTTTTCAGGTATCACCACACCGGACCCGTATCGGCTTTCTACTCCCTCAGGGAAAGCTTAGCCGTCCTAGTGGAGGAGGTCGGTGACCAGTAAGGATTTTATTGGCTGCAAACGCTGAATTCTAACTAAATGGCTCCTTCCACGACAGGGTTTGGAACATTCCTGGGAGAGACATCGGAAGGTGACCGAGTATTTCCATGCCGGTCTTCAGCGTATGGGACTTCAACTCTTTGTGGAGGATAAGGTGAAATGTTAATATATTTTAAATTGAGTAGACAATTTATCTGGTTGTGTTCTCCTCAAAGTCATTGAGATTACCAACGGTGACAACCATCGTGGCTCCACACGGATACGACTGGAAGGAGATCACGGCCTATGTCATGAAGACGCACAACCTGGAGATTTCAGGAGGGCTGGGACCCTCGGCCGGAAAGGTAGTTCGTAAAATACTAAGGTTCGGCGTCGCCCGATCGCTGATCTGGCGAGCTAACGTGCGCACCCCATTCCAGGTGCTTCGAGTCGGGCTGATGGGATGCAACAGCAGTATTTCCAGTGCTGACATGGTCCTGGCGGCTCTGGGGGATGCGCTCAAACACTGTCACAAGAGCAAAGTTTGACGGTTTGAGATGATTTATTTTATACCGTCCAGCTTGTATAATGAAGTAGATTTAAATGGAATGATAAAAATGTGTCAATGCTGTCTTTAACGAAACTACCAACAGATACACAAATGAAAATAAATATTAAATAATACTATTAGTAATTCATTGCATGCCATGCAGAAAGTGATTAACACTGCCCAGAGGATTGTCGGCTGCTCTCTGCCCTCACTTGAAGACATTGCCAGCCCGCGTTACCTCAGCAGAGCCAAGAACATCATAGGGGACCCTTACCACCCTGGTCACTATCTGTTCCAGCTGCTGCCCTCTGGCAGACGCTATAGGTCCCACAAGGCTCGGACAAATAGGCTTAAGGACAGTTTTTTCCCCACATCCATCAGACATCTAAACTCGCGCTAACATACCACACATTCCCTTCTGCGGCATATGAATAGATGTTTGGTTGGTGATCTGCCTCCTACTAGCTGACTTGAAGGAAGGTAAGTGGCAGACAGGCAGGTAAGTGTCAGACAGTGTGCGGTAATCGAGAGGTACGCGACCTGTATCCACAACAGCGGAATGACTATTACAAGTCCGTAACTTACACTTATTTAGGTCTTTTGCCGATTAAACGTAGCTTATGGAGAAGCACCATCAATTTCGTCACACGCAGTTTCTGCGTGTGATGACAAGTAGGCTTTTTTGTGTTGTGGTAATTACGACATGGCCTATGTCCGATTATTATTATTATTTTCCGTACCTCTTGTTCTTACAAGGTTAAAATAAATATACTATTTTTTAAATAAATAGTTTTAGTCTTTGGACGCTACATTATAGTTAAAATTTAAAAAAACAACAACATCTCAACACAGCTGTTATGTTCGGCTAAATTAAATATATCTATTAGCATAGATGTCATAGAGTATACATATTAGGAGTCATAGGCGTAAGGAAATAACGAGGGATTATATGATGGGCTCGATTATAAATGTGTTGGTTTATAACAAATCATAAAGTGGCGATGAAAAAAATTGTTTCAAGTGGAGTTAGTTTACTGCATAGCTGACGTTTATGAAATTTCAACCCATTTGGTTCTGATACAAAATGGCCGACAAGGGACGACGCTTATCCCGGTCGGCTCACCGTACACATAAGTGTACATACATGATATCTACAATGTTAAGTTCCCTTCTTGTTCACTGTACGTACTTATATGACGTTACACTTATGAGTGGCGGAGTTTACGCTTCAAACAGGAAGGACTTCAGCCTTTTCTCTCTCTTTTTGCCACTTCACGTAAGCGTAATTTACTAACGTATCATTTTTGAAGCATTAATATTATAACTATTTAAAAACTTTTCGCAATTTAGCGAACGAAGAGTTAAAAGGCTACGCGTGACGTCACGTCGCCTTGAAGTTCCGTGGCGCCAAAGCGGCTAGTTTGATGTTTGCTAGCTAACCTTCAACTTCAGACAAATACACGCAAATTGACTTTACTCAATTACACGGCCAATTAAAGGTATATAAGTTCATTTTAGTTACTTGGGGGGTATTTATGAAGTCACATGGAGGCGTGTTTCGAAACGTTGCTGAATTCGGACCTCAGGTAAGTGCTATTTATTCGCTTTAGCATATTATAATGGCGGCAAATGACTAGTTTTTTACGTGTATTTCGCACATTTTCCAGCTCGGTTCTCTCCGAATGCAAGCCGGAGCTCCAGGAATTAATGCAGCGGATTGATATTATGATGAGTCATGAGAGAAGCGAATGGCAGGGGCAGGTGCGGGACCTCCAGCTGCGGCTGAAGTGCGAACAGGAGGAGATGACGGCCTCCAGGGTGCTTCTTCAACGCAAGGACTTGGAGGTGAAACTCGGTGTTACTGAATTAATTGGTCTGAAGTCATTGGTTGCCATTGACGGCGGTAAATGTAAAAAACCCCACAAACGTCTGAACTAGGACAATGCTGTTAAATATTTTCTGAACTCCTTTATCCTCACTAGGGTCGCAGGGGTGCTGGAGCCCATCCCAGCTGACTTGGGGACAGAGGTGGGGGGACAACCTGAATTGGTGGCCAGCTACCAATCATAGCTAGGGGCAATTTAGTGTCCAATCAGCCTACCATGGATGTTTTTTGGAATGTGGGAGGAAACCAGAGTACCCGGAGAAAACCCACGCAGGCCCGGGGAGAACATGCAAACACTATACAGGTGGACCGACCTGGATTTGAACCCAGGTCCCACACTGTGAGGCCGACGTGCTAACCAATCAGTTGTCAGGCTGCCCCAGACGCCATTTTAGTTTACAAAATCTTCCATAACAAAGCTCCTCCTCCACTGTATGATTTTGTACAAAACAACACATAAATGAGGGCTGGCTCTAGAGGTGACTGTGTAGTTCCCTTCAAAAAGAGGGCAATTAGAATATGTAAACTCCCATCTCTGAACTTCTCCTCCAATCATCTTAAGGTCCTCATTGGTAGGGCTGCGTCAAGCCCCTCCCAGTCAAAATGGCAGTTAGTGAGTTCATATTTTTCAATGTAGATTGGAGTTCTCCGGAAGCAAGTAGAGGAGTTCCAGACCGGACGTCAGGACCTGGCGACCAAGTATGAGAACCAACTAGGGAACGTTAGTGAGGAGGTAGGAAGCAAACGTGGGTAGTTTTGCAAACGTCAGCCATGAAGTGAGGAAATGTCTTTTTTTCCCATAGTTGGACAAGTTAAAACGGAGTTATCAGAAGCTGGAGCGTCGACGTATGAGGAGGCCGCCAAGTGATGAGGCAAAATCTAAAAAGGACGATGCAACTGAAGTTGGGATGCTCAGAGATAATCTTGAGGTGGTGTTCTTCATTTAATATCATCTGCCGTGACCTTTTGGGAATAGAATTGACTTCCATGCTGGTTATTTGTCATTTTTAAGGTGTGCAGGCAGAGGTTGGTGGTGTACCAAAAGCAGTTCGCAGAGATGGAGGTCCAAAAGAAGAATCTTAGTGATGAGCTCATGCACCTCAAAGTAAGCGCATAGCAGGAAAAAATATGGTTTGTTTTCTATTTTTCATGCAAATGTATTATGAATTTTGGAAAGTTTTATTTTTCCATTGTTTTGTATTTTTACAACTCTTGCTATGGTGTTTTTCACTCTCTTAATTCAAAAGTTGCTTTTTCCTTTATAATTGTAAAAAAAAAAAATCTAATTATATTTATCTAATATTTTAATATACACACTTAATATTGTATATCATTTTTAAATTTGATAGTTTTATACCTATAACATTTTTACTTATTTTTCCCACTTTTCAAATTGAATGTATGACAGGAGTTATTTGTAGAATTCTTTTTTTTTTTATTACTGTTAATATAATTTTAACCCATTCAGAACAATATTATAGTGAATTACAGTATTTTCCGCACTATAAGGCGCAGCTGAATTTTCTCAAAAGTGCCGTCCGAGTGCAGAAAATATGGTAATTCACTGCTTTAAAAAAATCGTTAGAAATGTAGATATTTAGTTCAATATGTCAACAATATAAATACAATACATTATATCGTCACAAACAGGTCCAGCACACCTCAGAGGCGAAACACGCTGCCTGCTGCAGCGACGTTCAGCGAATGCGGGCCCAGCTGGAAAAAGTTGACCACGAACTGCACACGCAGGAAGTGGAACTCGGACGCGTCCGGGCCCTGGAGGACAACAGGGTGGCGCAAGAGCGCAAAGAGCTACGGGTAAAAGCCATGGCTCCTCCTCCAAGACCAAAGTATATAAAAATAACTTTCCTTTTATTTTTGATTGACAGGACAAAGAGGAGCAGATTGCAAGGCTTCAAAATGATGTCAGCAGGCTCAAACACGCGCTACACGACAAAGAGCAAGCGCTGCGGTGGGTCGTCTATTTGTGTGTCGAGTTGTTATAAAAAAAAAAAAATCGATTCGGCATTTTATTTCAAAATTACATTGCACAACTCTCATATCGATTCAAAATCCATTTTACTTGATGTTTTACCTTGTGTTTTTGGTGGAAATAAACTAGCGGTGGGGGCACTTGCATTGGCGTCCACCAAACAGCAGTGGTCAGCCGCCGTGCCCTGACACCAACGCACGAGGGCGCTGTTTCACACCTCAAGTACCATATCGCCTCAAGTACCAACGCTATACAATCTTTAAGTTTTTTTTAAATAATATTTAGAATGCTTCATTTAAGCAGGTTTGCACTAAAGCAGATCTGCACTATAAACTGAAATATTAACTATGTTATTCAAACATAAAATATGTTTACTTTTGTGTTTAATGAGGTTTCAGAAATGCATATAAAAAAAATTAAAAAAAATCTCGATCATCGTTCTATACTGTAGTCTCGGGATTCAATTCAATTTATTGGCAAAAAAAAGCAAATGTGCAACAAAATTAATCAGTATTGATTCGCTGTATGTGTGAAAGCGACCGCTACGTGTTTTCGGACCAAAGCTGAAATCCTATTTCACCCTAAAAGTCCCACGCAGCCAGAGGGATTGTGGGAAAAAAGTCTGGAACAAATTAATTTTGGTCATGATCAAAGAAGGCCAACTACGGACTTTCCCGGTGTGAATACGCCCCTAAACAACTTTTTTGTTGTTGTGTATTTCAGTTCATTGGAGGAGTGTATGACATCCCGTGACATTGCTGGGGTGGAGAAACTTTGCAAGGATCTGGCCAGGACGTCCGAAGAACTTGACTGCGCTCGTGCGTCCGAGTCTTACCTCAACGATGAAGTGATGCGAGTCAAAGAGAGGTAAACAAACACTCAACAACAATTTCTTGTCGGCTTCGCGTTGTTGTGTATGTGCAGTTTTTGTTTTCAATTTCCGATTTTTATACCAGTCATACATGACCCTAATCTTTGATATCGTGTATGCATTTAATCAATATAAAAAATGGCTACTCATAAAAGCAATGTCATTTTTTGTGCGTTTATACATTTTTCCATGATGAGTTCTGAAGAAAAACACATTTTGTGTACTTGACTACTTTGATGCTACAGTCTTTTATTTAAATATCATTTATACTAGGTGTTGTTTTCCCAATGAATGTGTGTGTGTGTTGCATTCAGACTGCAAGAGACGAGCGTCCAGCACGCAAAATTGCAACGAGAACACAAGGTGCTTCAAGAGGCCTTTGATAGTTCAGTAGCAGATGTGAAAAAGGTTAGAAATCTATTTTATTGTTATTTATTTTGATGTCCGGTGATAACACACCAAACCAGAATTGATAACATCTGGCAATGTACATGCTAAATCTTCCCCATCCTTATATATGGACATATTTTCAACTCTATAAATCTCTAAAAGAGCATTTTTGCATCATATTCAGAGTTTCTTTCAGTACTTTATAAGCCTGGTGGGCCACCACCTTAACCCCTGCTGGCTAAATCTGTGAATGCTACATTCATACTATGGAGATCTGACAGTTAGTACATGACTGAGAACAAGAATTAATTATGTTAATGTTATAATGTTAACATTATAAATGGATTAAATTGATATTTTAGCCATTTTTGTCCTACCATTTGTCCATGTAACTTTTTTCAGCTGCAAGATGAGCTGTCAAGGGCAGAGGAGCAGCACGGTGGAGCTGTGGACAACAGGAAGCATGTTAGTTTTTATTGTTTTACGGTTATTTTTTCCCCACTGTGCTTTTTTTTTGTTTACTCCTCTGCGGTGACTCGAAAAAGTAAAAAAATAAATAAAAGTTAGTCCTGGACTCACGAAGTCATGTGTTCTTGTAGGCCGGAGCATCCTCTGCAGTGTCGCTGGCCCCCCTCGGGGAAAGCCGCGTGATTGGGCGGGACCGCCCCCAGCTGAGGCCTGAGATCGCACCGACAACCCAGCCTGGGCCGAACCAGCAGTCAAGCGCCACTGCCGACAGGTACGTTAAATCCTGATTGACAGGACTCGCTAATTAACCCCTTAATTTATATTTAGCAAATATACATAACAGAAATAAGGAATGCTAAAGTGCTTCATGTTTCAGCGAGCCAACGTCCTATGACGGAGACATCCAGCGTCTGTTCACCCAGCTTCGCATGTCGGGGTCTCGCCAGCCACCTGTTGGCGACTCGGCACAGACCGAGCGCACTCCGGAGGGATGCAATTCTTTCTCACCGTCTTCACCGGTAAAACAGAGGGTACTAAGTACTGTATCTTACAAACTATAAGTCGCACTAGCCCAAGGGTGTCAGACTCTGGTTGCTTGCGTGCCGCTTTAACGTCAACTTGATTTCACATGGGCAGGACCATTTTAGAAATAATATTTAGATTTATTTTTAATAAATGGATTAAAAGCCCTGAATATTCAGTTTTTTATAGATCTAAAACTATGTTTATTTTAGTTTTTTTTTTAATATATTTTTTTGATTTTACAAAATGATTTTTGAACTAAAAACACAGAAAAAAATGATTAAAAATTTACAATTATTTCTTTAAAAGGGGGAAAATCACTGTTCATTTTAATTTGATCCTAAAACAGAAAGTCGGCACTCATGATTTACTTTCCCGGGCCACACAAAATGATACGGCGGGCCAGATTTGGCCCCCGGGCCGCTACTTTGACACATGTGCCCTAGCCAAAAAAAAAAGGGAAACGCATGTCACTAGCGTACAAGTCAGAATTTTGGCCAATTTTATTTGAGGAAATCCAAAACAAAGAACATGTCATCGTGAAAGGCATTTAAAATGTCAAAAACGGGCTAGATAAATATATTAAATATTTTAAATGTAACTATATTTATTTTAAGTAATTAAATTTTTTAGGTCAGCTCTCAGTTTCAACGGGCCATTCTACGGGTTCGCCAAGTCAAAACTCCACCCACCGCCCATGTTGAAATGGCTAGAGCGCCCCCTTGGGGTTTACTGTAAAAACATGGTAAATAATATAATGCGTGAATAATTTCACGCATAAGAATGAATGGAAAAATAGTCACACTGGAGTATAAGTCGCACCCACAACGAAAATATTTTTAAAATTCGGCAACTTATTGTCCGGAAAATACGGTAATTACTTAATAATTTATGAACATTTTTCAGAGTGCCATCGCATGTCGTTTCCGAGAGCAGGAGAATCTTCGCTCCAAGGAGCTTCTGCACAAACTGGACGCGGACATCCTCAGCTTGGACGACAGCAACATGGCCGTTGTGGCCAAATGTGGACAGTCCTCGTAAAAGGTGGAACAAAAACAAATCCTTGTTTTTTTTTAAACTCCTATTTAACACTGCACATTAAACATGAATTCAAAATGACCAGAGTTTTTTTTTTTCATGAGTTAAATTTAAATGTTTGTCCTCGATGTGTTTTTTGTGACGGTGGACACGTTTCGGTATAGAGGATTTAACCCTTTGCCGCCTGAATTTATGTTTAATAACAGGAGGCGTTGGAGGAAACCGTAAGTACATCAAAATAGTATTTATACAAATGTACTACATATAAACAATTATATTTTAAAAATGAGAAAATCCTCAATTTGAAAAAACATGATAAAAGGACAAAATATAGATGGGAATTAATTGAAAACAAAATGTATTAAAATAGTTTTATATATAAAAATTAGTAAAAAGCTTTCACATTTATGTATGAATATTTTTATATTTTATATAGTATATATAAATTTGTATATTCAATTAATGGTTATATATTTTTACTTTGTTGTTTTTTGTTCCTTTTTTTTAGGATTTTCCTTTTTTTCAATGGCCTTTTCAACATCGTAATTGTCAATTTACGCATTAATCTAAAGTTTTGTATTAAAAAATTAAATCATTTCTTGAAGTTATATTTCAGAACAGCATATTTTATTTGGGAATTCAATATTCAAGTATACTGTGGAAAAAGATGAAAATGATAAAAGTATTATTTTGCGGTAACGCACAGCAAGAAATGCACCCGAATGTTTCAAAACAATGACTTAATATTTAATTGACATATTGAACTTCAAATGCTAAATACAACTGAACCATCTTTCACGCAGCAATTCCTTTACACGCCTCAAGGGCGCGCCCACTTCACGACACTGATTATTTGGGATGCTAACGGAGCCTAATCTCACAGGATCTACCCGGTGGATTTTCATGGCGGTCTGGTGATGTCATGAAGGCCTCATGACCCGAGCCCAACCGCCCTGTGACCGTCCAGCCGGTCGACCCCGCTGACCCCAATTTCGCAGCTGCATTCGCTGACAGTGAAAGTACGTGACGGAGAAGACGGAAAAACGTCAACCCTTCCGAGATTCCCGGCACACGTGAGAACATTTTTTTTTACCTTTATGTTTTTGTTTAGCTCATTTTACAATAGAAAAAAAGACACGGAGTCACAAAGCTAATTTTAGAATGGAATGTGACCTTCCTATAACGCTAGACAGACTCCAGAAATTTGCACTTCCTGTGTGTCTAATACAGTGGTGTCAAAGTTGCGGTCCCCGGGCCAGATGTGGCCCACTAGGGGGGTCCGATCCGGCCCGCTATCTTGGTGGTTCTGCATGATGGGCACTTTTTTTGTAGCTCATTCATACAGAATTCAATTCTTATTATTTTTTGTTAGACGAGGGTGCCGCTAAACCAAGTTTTTGATTTGTATGATTACTTAGTTCTATTTCCTATCCGCAATCACATTGGTTCATTCGCCCGCTGCCGTCAAAACGACGGCTTCAATGACAGCAACATGGAAGACAAACAAAAAAGCGTCTTGAAATTAATAGGAAATTATCTAAAATTTACCAAAAGTGAGCTGAACGGATTGGACGTCGAGCGCCGTCAATGGCAAGTAAGTTAAATTTTTGGGGCCAAAAATAAACACGTCTGGCCTACATTATATCTAGATAACATTTATTCAGAAACTAAATGAATTGACATCAAGAAATGTACAATAACTCATTCCTTCTTCCACAATGCGTTCTTTCTCTGTATTCTGCTTAGCAACAAAAGGTAAACGACAGCCAATGAATAATAAGGATGCCTTGTGCCAACCGTAAAATTCATCTTTGTGTATGTTGACTAAACAGAGATATGGAGCACGACCACCTGCTCTCCGCCGTTGTCGCCTAAGGGCGCTCGCCCCGTTATCTGCTCTTGACTGGCCATCTGGGAGTGGGCGGAGCCTATTAACGAAAAACCCTTTGGGCTTTGTTCAGCTTTTTGTCTGATCTCTATCTGTTTGTGATGAGGAGGAAAAGGCACACACAGTATTCCAACAAACTTTTATTTAAAACGTCAACACAAAGTGGACAAATAAACAGTCAAATAAATGATAACAAAAATAATAAGTCAAAATAAGTAGTCAAAAACAAATAAGTAGACAAGTGCGCAAATAACAACCCAAAATGAACAGATAAATATTCAATAATAAACAAATAATCGATAAAAAAGTAGTCAACTTTCTTTAAATAAATAAATAAACAGACAAATAAAGGATAACAAAATGATAAATTAAACAAGTAGTCAACTTTCTTTAAATTAATAAATAAACAGACAAATAAAGGATAACAAAATGATAAATTAAACAAGTAGCCAACATAATAAGTAGTCAACAACACAAATAAGTAGCAAAGTGCACAAATAACAACAAAAAATGAACAGATAAATATTCAATAATAAACAAATAATCAATAAATAATTAATCAACATAAGTTGTAGTCAACTTTCTTTAAATTAATTAACATATTAAGAAATGTACTGTAAGTTGTTCCTTCTCCCACAATGCATTGTTTTTCTGAATTCTGCTAGGCCCCCGCCTGGTGCTTGTAGTCAGCCAGGATAGGCTCCAGCACCCCCCACAACTCTTATGAGGATAAGCGGTTGAGAAAATGAATGTTTAAGGACTATTCTGCAGTTTCTTGTGTCAAAGTGTGCCTTAAGGTAGGTCACCTCGTCTTTTATTGCGATTGTTTTGCGCCGAGTTGACGTAGTAGCGTCATTCAAACCCCTGTAGTGGAAAGGTAGTTGCGGTCCCGAATTAGGGCGACCATGTGGGGTACCCCACACCCCTTCCCGCGGCAGACCGCGGGCCGTGTCAGACGCCATGGTCATGGTAATTTGAGGAATGTGGCCATTTCCTCCTTTCCGGGGGAGGGGGGGGGGGTTCAAACAAAAGAAGCTTCTCCCACCTCGGCTCACATCACCGTCGGCTCACAGCCGCTGGTATTGTGCCGGGCCAATCGGGCCCGGACGCCACGCCGCCCCGCGGCGCCCGCGTTTCCGATAGCCGCGAGAAAAGGTGCGTTTATTTATACGACCACGGGAGGTTAAAAAGCGTCGGAAAAACTGGTTTGTGTTTTCGTGTAAACGCTGCAGGTCAAAACAAAGAAAATGCAACCATGTGTTGGGTGTACACATTTAAAAGTATTTCGCTTACTACACATAAGGGTCAAAACAATGAGAAAAAATGGGGCAAAGAAACCATTTCTTTAAATGAATTCCAGAAAGAAACCATTTTTGATGGCTTAATTTTTTATTTTAACCAGTGACAAATTCTCTCAAAACTCTCCAACACCCTTTGCATTTTCAGATAATACTTCTTGAGATTTTTTTGGGGTCTACACTTAATGTACCTTTCTACCAAATCCAATATTCCTGAAAGTAACCATTTTTGATACCTTAATTTTTTTCTTTTAAGCAATGACAAATTCTCTTAAAAATCCTCAACAACCTTTCCGTTTTCAGGCAATATTTGCTGAGACTTTTTTTTTTAGAGTCTACTCATGATATACCTTTCTACCAAATCCCAATTTGCTGAATAAAACAATTTTTGATGGCATAATTTTTAATTTTAACCAATGACAAATTCTCTCAAAAATCCCCAACACCCTTTGCATTTTCAGATAATACCTCTTGAGATTTTTTGGGGGGTCTACACATAATGTACATTTCTACCAAATCCAATATTCTTGAAAGAAACAATTTTTGATGGCTGAATTTATTATTTTAACCAATAACAAATTCTCTCAAAAATCCCCAACACCCTTTGCATTTTCAGATAGTACTTCTTGAGATTTTTTGGGGGGTCTGCACATAATGTAGCTTTCTACCAAATCCCTTATCCTCAAAAGAAACCATTTTTTGATGGCTTATTTTTTTATTTTAAGCCATGACAAATTCTCTCAAAAATCCCCAACACCCTTTGCGTTTTCAGACAATACTTCTTGAGATTTTTTTGGGGGGTGGGGGGTGTCTACACATAATATCCTACCAAATCCAAATATTCCTGAAAGAAACCATTTTTGATATCTTATTTTTTTATTTTAAGCCATGACAAATTCTCTCAAAAATCCCCAACACCCTTTGCATTTTCAGATAATACTTCACGAGATTTTTTGCGATGTCTACACATATTGTATATTTCTACCAAATCCAATATTCTCAAAAGAAAAAAAAATTGATGGCTTAATTTTTTATTTTAACCAGTAACAAATTCTCTCAAAAATCCCCAACAACCTTTCCGTTTTCAGGCAATACTTGCTGAGACTTTTTGCAGTCTATTCATGATATACCTTTCTACCAAATCCCATGTTACTGAAGGAAACCATTTTCAACGACAATTTTTCTATTTCAAGCCCATGACAAATGTCTCTCAAAAATCCCCACAGACGTGACTCCAAAATCGTTTGTTTATTCACAAAAACTACTTCGTCATTTTTTATTTCTCGGGTCTACTCATGATAACCACCCCTCCAAGCTCTATATTTCTAAGTGCAAACTCGCCTTGGGGGCGGGATTTTTCAAACCTTTTATAAGCAAAACCACCGTCTTTCAACTCGTCTTTTGATCCAAACTCCATCAAAACTCCAACATTTTCCGTCCCATCCGCACAAAGACGACTCTGTGCCGGCCGTTAAGACGGACGAACATTTTAGCGCCATCGGGGTGTTCCTATTTTTTTTTTGCATAACGGCTCGTCTTATCTGAAAACTGAGCGTTCTGTTTAAACCGCCATGCAAATGAGCAGGTGGACGTTCTGAAGATGCGCAAACCTGCGGTTTTTCGGGCCCGCCAGGCTAGCGCCAACAAGCGTCGTTTTGTTTACAAGTCGCTGACATGTTAGCGAACCCCCCCCCCCCTTCGCTGACGGGTGACCAGCTGATCCTAAAGAGTAGCTAGAAGGGTAGTTTGGCGAGGGGCGGGGGGCCGGCAGATGGCAGGTCTACCCCCGTCATGTCTGCTTTTTGGAGGGAGAACAATGCGTCTCTCACAGCTTCTGCTCAAAAGTGGGGGTTTGTTCAGGGGGGGTCTTTGTGGACAGCTGGCAGGCAGCATGCCTGGGAGAGACCCCGCCCCTACGTACCCCCCCTTGTACACGGGGACACACGGATCCTCGCAATTACCCGGCACGAGCCTGGGCTTAAATATTTACCCGCCGCATGCAAAGGTGTAATTCATCTTTAAATAAAAACGATACTATGTTTTTTGCTACGGTGATGATGGCTATGGAATAGATTTTGGTGAAGGTGTAGGATGCTTAAAATGAGCTTGTGCTGATGTGATATTTTGTGTTAGAGATAGGCTCCAGCACCCCTTTGGGAGGAGATGTGGGAGGGAGGTGAAGATATTTAAAATGTTTTTAAAAAAGAAAGAATATTTTATTATTTTTCTTTTTTGAATGATTTTTTTTTTTATGGAAAAAAAAATTAATTAAGTAAAAAAGTTTACTTCATGTGACCTCATGTTTCTTTAAAAAATATACCTCAAATAAAATGTATTTATGTCTAGTCAGAAAATTGGAGACTACAGAGAATGTTTACTGTTTTTGCCCTTTAAAAAACAACAACATTTCTGAATAATTATAAAAATGAATAATATTTTCTGTTTTCATGGCCTTTAAAAAAATACATTTCTGAATAATTAAAAAAAGAAAAATATTTTAATATTTTCTGTTTTGATGTCCTTTAAAAAAATAAATTTCTGAATAATTAAAAGAAGAAAAATATTTTAATATTTTCTGTTTTGATGTCCTTTAAAAAAATACATTTCTGAATAATTTAATTTTTAAAAAATATATGTTTTCTGTTTTGAAATAAAATAATAAAATGAAATAAAATGTATTTTCAAAATAGGGGCAAACTTAAAAAAATACATACAAATACAAATTTAAAAAACCCCTCAATATATATATTTCTCCATTTTCAGTTATCATATTATTAGTAATAATGCATTTTATTTGTCTGCTACTTCATATTAAAACAGCTCTTTTACAAAAAAAAAAAAAACAACATTCAAATTTTCCTAAAAAAAATATAATGCTTAAATGTGTCCAATTTTGACCTCCCCAAAGTCTTCAACCCTTCCCCTACAATCCAAATATCGTCAATTTCCCAATAACAAAATCCCTTAGCTAACGAACCGCCACTCCCACCAAACCCCGAACTAACCACATGACTTTTCCCCCCCAGTTTATGGCCACCACTGATTTTTCCCACAGTCCCTGAAGTCTACGTCCGACCTCCCGAGAGATGGACCGGACGTTAGATGTCGATCGAGGTGGACTGCCTTTCCCTTCCTCGCCGCCCGGTCCTCATCCTCGATCCTCGCCGCCGTCCCGCCTCCATACGAGTGTCCCCTCCCCCTTCCCCCGCATCCTTTCCACCCTCCTTCTGGCGCGTTTGATCCCCAGGGGACGCGGAGGGAGCCTCAGCATTCCTCTCATTCCTCCCTCGACACAATCGGCCCGCCAGCCTTTATGAGACGCGCTGCCCGCCCGGTCGGCTACCTCTCGCACACCCACGTACACGCGACGGGACGCAAACGGGGCAGTCCGGCAGCAGGAGCCTCTCCGGGGTCGCTTTTCTCAACTTTGCGGTGTTCTTCGAAGCGCGATGAGACCCAGATTTGGTGAGTTTGCCGCTTTTTTTCATGGTTTGAGACCATTTTTATCACGAATCTTTGTCCTTCGGTCATACCGAACTTCAAACTGAGTACGTAGATTACAATTGGAGGTCTTTTTAAAACTATTGTTGAGTTGGGGATTGGGTTTTAAGGTGCAAAAGTAGCGCTTTGGTTGAAGTATTATGTATAAGGGATGCTGTTGTTGACCATTTAGGGTAATATTTGACACAAAGAAAAACGGAGGATAATTAAATATTTTGTATGTGTGAATATCGACTTGTTTTGGGGTCTTCACAACAAACGTAGCAGATAAAAGTCATATTTTTAATGAGTTTTGCTGAATTTTATATGGCACGTTTTCCTAATAGTGCTAGTATAAAATGTTATTATTGTTAAAAAAATATTTTTAGTCATTTGGGTTAACAGAATGAACAACGTTAATTGATTAATTCTCATAGGATTTTTTTACTACTCAGTTTTAATCGATGTATTTTTCTGTGATTTATAAAGAAAACGCGCAGAACAGTAAATATTCCGTTTTATTTTTTGTTTTGCTGTTAAAATATGAAAAACACTAAATATGTTATATTTTTTTGTTCATTTATTTGTTCCGGTTAATTTGAATTTTAAAAAGGGGTCAAAATAGTCTGCTGTACTTGTTTGTTTTACTATTAAAATAGGGAAAATATATATATTTTTTAAACTGACTTTTTATCGTTAAGGTTTTTATATATTTTCTAGTTATGGCAAAAACACTTAATGATTTTTATGGTTAATTAATATGTTTTTGTACTTGCATTTTTCAAAAAATAAAAGGGAAAAAGCAGCAGGTTTTTATTTTGACCAAAAAAACATCCTAGAAAATAAATATCTTCTCATTTTATTTATAACTTATATTTTAAGACCATCACATAATTTTGAAAGTACATCATTACTTTCAAAAAAGTAAATCATTTCTTTCAAAATGACAGAAACATTTCACAATATTTTTGGTATGGTTAGCTGTTGGGCTCTCAGTCTTGGAGTCGAGGGTTCGATCCCAGGTTACGACCTTTCTTTGTGGAACCGACGTGGGTTTTCTCCTGGGTATCCGCTTTCCTCCCACACCCCAAAAACATGCATGCTAGGCTAAATTTATGCTAAATTGCCCCTAGCTATGATCGATCGGTTGGTCGTTTGTCTCCTAGCATCCTGCGATTGGCTGGCCATCAATTTAGAGTCTCCCCCGCCTTGTGCCCGAAGTCAGCTGGAATCGACTCCAGCACCCCCCGACCCTTAACGTTCATAAAATGAATGCACTGTTAAGTTGACAAGTACATTTATTTTCCCGTAGAATCCTGGTGATCTGCGCCTCGCTCCGACCCGTGTCCATCCACCTGGGGACCCGGACCCGAATCCTCTCCGGGCCATGCGAACCGCCGAGTCGGCCCCTGGGACGGTCCTCCACCGCCTCATCCGAGAGCAGCTGCGTTTCGGCAACCTGGCGGACACCCGCGCCCTGCTGGCCATCCAGCAGCAGGCCTTGCACGGCAGCGCCGGTCCCCGCTCCCCGCCGGAGAACGCGGACCGGAACGAGATCCAGCGCCCGCACGTGTCCACCCGGCAGGACCCCCAGGGCCAGGAGCATCGGGGGAGCTGCGCTCCTCCGGAAAAGCCCTCCAGGATCTCCTTCAACGGGGAGGAACTCCCCACCTACGAGGAAGCCCGAGTCCACTCGCGGTACCTGAAGGAGGACTCCAAACGGGACTCGGACCGGGACGCCAAACGCGAGCACGCCCGCTCCCTCAGCGAGCGCCTCATGCGGCTCACCCTGGAAAGGGGCGCGACGTCGCCGACCCGCACGCCCGCCATGAGCCCTTCGCTGAGTTTCCCGCAGCTGCACTACGCCGCCCTGCCACCGGGGGATCCCCGGGGTCCTCCGCCTGGGTACCCGCCCCTGGAGAAGAGGGTTTATTTCCCAGAACCCAGCGGGCCTCCGCCGTTCTACCCTCGGTCCAGGTAGAAGGTCCACCGCCTCGGCTCTCGGATCTCACCCGGCGACCGCTCAACTTTTTTTCTGTTCGTTAGGAGCGATGAGGTGGGGGAGGGTGACGCCCTGCGGCGGGAAAACCAGAGGCTGAGGCGAGAAGTGGACTTATACGCCGAGAAGGCAGCACGCTTGAGCAAGGTAAAAGTTTGTGGAACCCAAAGATTTTCTGTCCTTTCCATCCCCAAGACTTGTTGTCCCCCCATCATCTTCTTTGTCCCCTCTTGTTTACAAATGAAATCAAATCAAAAGCCTTTATTGTCATTATACACATACAACAAATTGGTGGTGCTACTCCACAAAGTGCGTTTTTCCCAGTAAAAACAGTCTTGTCCGGGCAAGGTAATTCCAAAATATTGCACAATCTAAGATATTGCACATGACTGAGGAAACAAAGCACCAAACCCGTCTTGGATCGTCGCCGGCTTTGATTCTTCAGCGTGTCTTTTTTTCCCCCTTCCATCTTTATGTTTTTTCTTTCTGTTCCCTTGCGGCGCCCCGTCAGCTTGAGTAGTTAGCGCGTCGGCCTCAGGGCCCTGGGGTCCTGGTTTCAAATGCAGGTCGGTCCACCTTTGTGGAGTTTGCATGTTCTCCCGGGCCTGCGCGGGATTTCTCCGGGTACTCCGGTTTCCTCCCACACCGGAAAACATGCATGCTAGGCTAATTGCTTGAATACTCTAAATTGCCCCTTGGTATGATTGGTTGTTAATCTCATTGTGCCTTGCGATTCTGTCCGCCGACGGCCCTAGACGTCCAATTTTGACTTGAGTGTTTTTGACCAAGTTCCCACGTTGTCTCCCGGCAGCTGGAAAAGGAGGTGGCCAGGATATCGGAGGCGTACGAGACTCTCCTGAAGGGCTCGGCCAAACGCGAGGTTCTGGAAAAGACCATGAGGAACAAACTGGAGGCCCAGATGAAGAGGATGCACGACTTTAACCGAGATCTCCGAGGTACGTCAAAACAACACCAGGTCCGGACCACCACATCATTTTGATGATCATTTTTTTGGTCAACATTTTCCCCAAAAGATTTATCAGGCATCAATTATTTGTCGATGGCTCGTGGCAGCAATTCTCCGACGACATGACGTTCTTTTTCCATTTTCTAGAACAAGTATGCACGACCGCCAAGCAGCAGGCGGACAAGGAAGCGGAACGCTCGGAACACAAGCAGCACGTCTTCCTCAAGCTCCTCGAGCAAAGTAAGTTCCATCAAAGAATTCAAACCACGGGGGCTTTCGAACTCCCTTTGGTCAGGGGGGCCACATTCATGGCTATTTTTTGGGCCGTCATCACCTTTGGCCAACACGTAAACGTGGTGTCAAAGAGCAAGAAAACCGTGGGTGTGCTCATTTGCGGAATGGCGGTGGCTCGGACGGACAATGGCGGGGCGTCGACTCGATCGTCTCTCTGGCGCTGGCCCTCTTATATTTTCAGCTTCTTGTTTACTCGGTGCTCCGCGGACGCATTCCGCAGCTTTTGGCGGGACAAAGCTACGCCTTGTGTGTGTGTGTGTGTAAGTGGATCACAGGAAGTCTGCATTCCCTTGGTTGGGGGGGTGTTTGTGTAATCAAGAACCATTCAAAGTAAGGCGTCAGTTCTCTTTTTTTTTTTAAGAAGTAGATTCTTTACCTTTTTTTTACCTCAGTTCATTTTTATTAGATACAAGCAGGGGGGCCCCACCGGTCCCACCCGCTTGTTTAGAACCAAAAGACAATTATTGCGCTATTAAAAAAATTCTCTGTTGAAAAATGGGTGTTTAACGTCTATTAGGATCCGACACCCGTTTCGGGCCACCACAAAAAAAAATCAACTCTCTACGTTGCACGGTTTGGACAAACGTAGCGAGAGAATCTTAACATACACACCCATAAATCACGCTTTATAAGGATTATAGATTGTTAGCGGGGAAGCCTGTTTTAAACGCCGACTTTAAAACCCTAGACGAGGAGCAGCAGCGCGAACGCGATCGTCTGGAGACCTCCATCCAGAACCTGCGGGTGTCGGCGGGCGAGAGCCAGCGAGGACGCGATCTCCTGGAGAAGGCGCTGCTGTCGGCGCACACTCGCAACCGACAGCTGGAGGACGAGCTGCAGAGAAAGCGGGCCTACGTGGAGAAAGTGGAGCGCCTACAAAGCTCGTTGGGACAGCTGCAGGCGGCGTGCGAGAAGAGGGAGGAGCTAGAGATGCGACTGCGCACCCGCCTGGAGCAGGAACTCAAAAGCATGCGAGCGCAGCAGGTACAGATCTTTCATTTATTTTATTTTTTTGTTTGTTGTTGTTTTAAGATACCAAATCCCGCTTTCAGAACCAGACCGCCAGCCCCACGGCTTCCGAGCCAAGCTCCTCCTCCTTATCGCAGCAGCAGTTGAGGGAGATGGAGGAACGCATCCTGGCCTTGGAGGCCGACATTACCAAATGGGAACAGAAGTACCTGGAGGAGAGCACAATGCGGCACTTTGCTATGGATGCCGCCGCCACGGCCGCGGCTCAGAGGTACGCTGTCCAAAAAAAAATGCTTTGGGTGGCTCCACCCATTGGTTTGATCACTTTTTTTGCGTTCTTGCAGAGATACCACCATCATCAAAAACTCGCCCGGGCATTCGCCTGACAGCAGTTTTAACGAAGATCTGCCTCTGGGCAATTACAGACATCAGGAAATGGAGAACAGGTAAGCATGCTCATTTGCGCTGTGACAGGACAGTGGCCTCCACTTACAAAATTACTTGGGTTGTGAACTTGTATTTTTCCTAAATAGAGCAGTACTTGATGTTTAAGTTGTATAATTTGTTTCACGGTAAAAAAAAGACTAACTAATGCCTTTAAAAATGATCACACAGAGACAATGATAAGAATGTTATCTATCAAGGTGTTAAAATGAATAACAAGCATGCCAAAAAATTGTCTATTCGTGCAGGTGCATCAGCGTCTTCATTTCATTCGCACCACAAAGTTTAAACAAAGTTGCTTTAACCACACTCGAAAAACTCTTTAAAAAAATAAATTAGACAAATATATATATATATATTTATTTAAATTTTTTTGTATTTATTTATTTATTTAAATTTTATTTTATTTTTTTAATCATATAAAAAAAAACAATGGGAGGCCAGCAGAGTGTTAAGAAATTGTCAAGCAGGACGCAACGGTACCGCGACAATTTCAAAATAAAATTACATATACAAAAAAATGGATTGACATTTTGGGGGATTTCGTAACTTGGATCTTGTCTCGATATGCACTCGAAAATAGAACTGAATCATTAAGACTGTAAGCTTTAGCGTGTTCACCAACATTTACAACACCTTTTGCTTTGTGTGGCACCAGTTCCAGGTCGATAATTCCAAAAAAAATTGAAATGTGCGATTACAAATTAGCCAAAAAAAGAATCCCCATAAAAATTGACCTTTCAAGATACCAAGTTATCATCTTCCAACTTATCTGAATGAATCGGATGTTTTATTTCTGTCCTGTCTCCTGGATAAGATATCAAATCAACCCTCGACACAAAATGCCTTTAGTATTTTTCAAAGAAATGACTCTTAAGTACCCAAATGAAAGACTTGTGTAACCACGGCATATTTTTGCTTCAGGATCCGAGCCCTTCACGCGCAGCTGCTGGAAAAAGACGCCATGATCAAGGTCCTTCAACAGCGCTCCAGATGGGAGCAGTCCAATTTGGAGAAACAAGGTCTCCGCTCGACCCGGTCTGTCCCGTCCATCGCCACGGCGACCGGCAGCGCTCAGACTAAAAGTGAGTCCAATCGTCATCCCGTTCAACCAACGTCAAAATAAATTTAAAAAAAAACTAATGACTGAGTAATATGAAAATACTTAGAGGATAAAGTTGCAATATGACATGAATGAAGTCATACATTGTAATATTACGAAATAAAAGAAAACGTAATACTGCAAGAATTAGGTCATTCATTAAATCCGTAATATGATGAAAATTAAATCATACATTAGGATAGAAAAAGTGGGATATTACAAGAATGAAGTCATTCATTGTATTACTTAAAATCGTAATATGACGCAAATAAAATCCTTTATTGTAATATTAGAGAGAAAGCTGAAGTATTCCGAAAAATCGGTCATCTATTGTTTTATTACACGATTAAAGTCCTAAAATACCGGAAATTTAAGTCCTGAAATACCGAAATTAAAGTCCTAAAATACCGAAATTAAAGTCCTAAAATACCAGAAATTTAAGTCCTAAAATACCAAAATGTAAGTCCTAAAATGCCAAAATGTAAGTCCTAAAATACCAAAATTTAAGTCCTAAAATACCAAAATTTAAGTCCTAAAATACCAAAATTAAAGTCCTAAAATACCAGAAATTAAAGTCCTAAAATACCAGAAATTTAAATCCTAAAATACCAGATATTTAAATCCTAAACTACCGGAAATTAAAGTCCTAAAATACCGAAATTAAAATCCAAAAACACCGAAATTTAAATCCTAAAATACCGAAATTAAAACCCTAAAATACCAGAAATTTAAATCCTAAAATACCGAAATTAAAGTCCTAAAAGTCCGAAATTTAAGTCCTAAAAGTCCGAAATTATAGTCCTAAAATACCAAAATTAAAATCCTGAAATACCGAACAGGATTCTCCGTCGGGATGTCTCGTGACGTGATGCGGCCGGCGACAACTGGTCGCCAGACAGACAGAATGCAGAAAGGTCAGAAGAACAAAAATGGGGACGGCCCCTCACCGCCCCTCAAATAGACGAGGCGTTTTTTTAAGAAAGAATGCGTGTCATCGCCCACCTCCGGAATAGACCCCGTCCAGAATAGTCATGGGAAAGAACCCAGTGTTTAAGTGTGGATGTGAGCGGGGGTAATTAAGCCACTTCTTTCTTTGTCCGCATCTGCAGGAAAGAGCTTCTCGGATGACCGGACAGGTGGCGCCGCTCAGCAACGACGCGGCGCTAGGCGGGACTCCGCCACACAATGTGAACAACCCCCCGTTAACTTGGCGAAGGACGACTCTGGTGGGTTTGCCGAGCGCCGTCTCGTTCGGTTTTTGAGGAACGGATCAGGTATTTGGGGTTTGCGCTAAAGTTCAACTTCTTCAGGGAATTGGCTATACCGATTTAGGAAATTAATTAGCTCCACCACTTGGATTTTTTGTAAATAGAGCAGCATTTTAGATTTAAATTCTCAAATTAGTTCCACGCTCCTCGTAAAATTTAACCCTTTAAAAATGATCAAAGTGTTCCAGTTTTATATGAAATAGGTGACAAACACACAGAAATGTTGACAAAATGATTTCCGAATTTATCAAAATTAATACCAAGCATGCCAAAACATTTTCCATCCGTCCAGGTGCATGTTAGGAGGAAGCTAACGTTAGCACGAGCACATAAACAGCCATCGATACAACTTTAAAATGATGAATTCAAAACAACACGCCTCCACCCTGACTTTCAGATGGAAACCTATCGAGGGTTGTTAGCTTTTGTCTTCCCTTCTAAATATTCCCAAAATGATATACACAAATGTCCTCACAATAGGATAACGCACGACCACTTGCCAACCAGAAGTAGTATATACTCCTCTCATATTAGCGAACAAGCTCCGCCATTCGCACTGACTAATGTAAAAAAAAAAAAACGCTGAAAAAAATGCAACGCTCCGCCCAGTGCTCGTAGAGACATTACACGAGGGTGATCAAAATTTATCTCGTATCTCAAGATAGATATTTGCCCAAAATTTTACTCGTATCTCAAATTGCTCGTATGTCGGGGCACTCGTATATCGAGGTACCACTGTATAGTAAGACACAGTCGCCCTACTTAAAGTTTTCGTTTATTGCTAGCATACCTGTCAACCTCTGCCGATAACTGCCCTTATAAATGATTATGATTTCCCCTTACAAACCCCCAAAAAACCTTACAAACACCGTACGACTCGTACGGTGTTTGTAAGGTTTTTTGGGGGGTTGTAAGGGGAAATCATAATCATTTATAAGGGCAGTTATCGGCAGAGGTTGACAGGTATGTGCTAGCCAAGTCGCACATTCTCAACCGGCTTTTGCGCAATATGTCGCAAATGAGGCATTTAAGAGTTTCGGTTTAGGGTTTCAGACTTAAGCTAGGTTTAGGGTGGTAAATTCCACAACCAAGTAAAACAAGGTTAAGCAAGGTTGCATTTGGTGTCGTTCTAACAACGTTTTTTTTTTTTAATCCCCGACAGCTACTTGGGAGAAGGACGAGCTGAGACCGCTGCAAACTTCGCTTTAATCCGAGATGGTGGAAATCCTCATTTGAGTAAAGTCCACATGTCTTGCTGTTTATTTATTTATTTTTTCTGTCATTTGCTGCTCATTTGTATCGTAACTCGGAGTTTTAGGGCCAAAGAAAAGACGACAAAAAATAGGACAATGGGAATAACGTTGAGATTAAATCTGTCATCGTATGAGAAAAAAGTCTAAATTAAATTACAAGGAAAAAGCCATATTTTGAGAATATTGTTGTCATATTACGAGATTAAAGTTGTAATACGAGAACACAAAATGGCAATAACAAGCTGTCATATTATAGTTAGTTCTATTACGACATTAAAATTGCATTAGAAAAGTTGTACTACACTGAAAAGTAGACAGTACAAGAAAAAATCATAAATGATAAGATTTGTCAAGAGTTCTTTTACGTTACGTAATATGAATGGAGCTAAATTAGCTGCTGCGTACTTAAACTAGCCTTAAACTGCCTCCGTTCAAAAGTAGAAATCATTTTATTTAATATAATTTGGTGTAGATATGTCAAAAGATGAAGCACAGCCTCCCGAGAGGCTCTCAATATTATTATATATAGTACTACTTTTATGCAAATTTTATTTTTTCTAAATTAGCTGCAAAATACTCTAGCTGATTTAGCTAAATTTGCCAAAATGTATTCACGTTTTAGTACATAAAGATACGTAACATATAGATAAAATATGGTAAATTTCTTTTTTTTCCTAATTATAAGATTCTGCGATTTTAAATAAAGTTACCTAACATTACAATTTTTTTCCCTTATACGCTGTGACTTTAATTTCATAGCGTTACAACAATTTTCTCAAAATATTACGTTATCTTACCTTCTGTCAGAACTTCAATCTTCTAATTTTAGCCTTTTTTCCCACGATGACAACTAAAATCTCCTAATCTGTTTTTGGTCTTGGTCCTTTTCCTCCATGTTAGCATCGTGTTAGCCTTTATGCTAAATATTTGTCTTTTTAATTTAAAACAATGGGACATGTTTGAGGGTTCTGTGTGACAGGACAATGTTTATTTAACTATTTATCTCCGGGGCGGGGCTTTGTCCTTTACAAACTTTACTGTTGTCAAACGGGCGGCCTGTGGGCCAAAAAACGACCCGCTTGAGGGTCTCATCCGGCCCGGGGGATTTTCCCCTCTTTGTCGCTCATTCATACTACACATACAGACTCAAATACTTTTATTTTTTTTGACACGGGTGCCGTAGAACCAGAATTTTGTGAGTCGTGTGATTGAGTGTGTGCACTACTGCCCTTTGTTCAATTTTTTTTTTTAGGTCAAAACAGCATCAATGGGAGGCAACGAGTTAAGAAGGAACCTTAAAATATCAGGAAGTCACCTGGAAATGCCCAAAAATCTGCAGAACGTTCTTTCGCCCCTCCCATTCAAAATGGATTGGACGTCTAGTCTCGTCAATGGCGGTCAGTAACTTTTTAGTAGTAACTTTTTGGGCTATAAATTAACACATGAAAACTGACCAAACTGACTTTGTATATGGAATATCCAAACCAAACAGAAAATACAGTGGTACCTCTACTTACAAAATTAGTTCCAGAACTTGTTTCGTAACTTGGATTTTTCGTAAATTGAGGAGTAATTTGTAAATTTTCTAATTCATTCCACGTTCCATTAAAAAAACGAGCACGTAAACCCTTTAAAATTGATCCGAGTGTCCCCATTTTTTATGAAGAATGTGGGAAACACATAAAAATGAGAGAAAATGATAAGAAAACTATTTACTAATGTATTTAAATGAAAATCAAGCATGCAAAAACATTTTTTATTCATAGAGGTGCACAAGAAATTTCCCAAATATGGGATGAAATAAAGTTCTAATCTAATTAGCATGCGAACACACAATTAGCATACACCTAAACGACTTCAAATTATGAATTCAAAACAACTTACCATTACAAAGAAAATTTTCAATAGCAATCATGGGTGGATAAGAGGGCCCGAATCGTTAATTCATTTGCACCAATAATTTTAAATAAAGAACAAAGTTGCTTTAACCACGCTCAAGCAAATAAAAAATATAAAAGACAGCCAATGGGAACAGGAGGGCGACTTTTTGCACGGCAACGCGCTCGTAACATAACATAAACAAATTTAAATGAACTTGGATTACGATGCAGACACACTAAAAAATAATTTTTTTCTAAAATTACACTAAACTTAATTCTAATTTTGTTTGACATTTTGATACCTTTCTTGGCTCTATTGGCCCCGCCTCCACCCTGACTTTCAGATGCAACCTATCGAGTGTTGTTTGCTTTTGTCTTCCCTTCAAAATATTCCCAAAAATGATGCACACAAATGTCCTCACAATAGAATAACACATGACCACTTACCAACGAGAAGTAGTATATACTCCTCTCGTATTAGCGAACAAGCTCCGCCATTCGCACTGACTAACGAAAAAAAAAACACTGAAAAAAATGCAAGGCTCCGCCCAGTGCTCGCAGAGACATTACACAAGGGAGTTACGGGGAGAGAGACAGTATTTCAAAATTTGTCTCATATCTCAAGATAAATATTTCCCCCAAATTGTACTCATATCTCAAATTTCTCGTAAGTCAGGGCACTCGTATGTCGAGGTACCACTGTATACAGTAGGCGATGCCCTCCTGATGGTTTACTTGCTATTTATGAAAGTTTAGTGGAATTTTCAGGTTAAGAATTTGACTGTAGTTGAACTGAATTTTGGGGTCAGAGTTCAGGGTGGTAGTACGGTTCGTAGATTCGGGCGTGGAGGCTCCGCATAGCTCCGAAGCTAATATTTGCGGCCCTTGTGAGCGCAAATTCCCCCCTCCCGGCCTCACCTCACCTCGCCCCTCCAGTGGAAGCTAATCTTCTCACATTCCTGGCCGAGGGAGCGCGAACAAAAAAAAAAGAAAGAAAAAAACGGGGCTATCTAAAGCCAGGAATGCCTTGTCCCTTAAAAAACGTTGCGCATTCTCCGCTTTAGATAGACCGCTTTCCACCGTCCATCGAAAGAGTTTTCCCCCAGGAATGCGTTTTGGGTCCGAAAGCGGAACGGGCGCCAAATTCCGGCCACGTCAGCGGGGGATTATCCGCACGTAAATTCTGACATTTAACGGTCCGTTCCACTTGGTGCTTTTCCCTGGAAATACGCACGCATGCACGCGATATGAATGAAGAAGGCATTTGCTGGTCAATGCAGTGTGACGGGAATGTTGAGAATGTGTTTACATGCGAGGCGAAAAAAAGTTAATATATTGTTTTTGGTTGTTTTTGTTTTTGTTTTCCATTGCCAAAGATGGATTATGATTTTTTGGGGGGTTGTTTTTGTGTGTGTGTTTTTTTTTTAAATGGATGTTGGAACACAGACATACAAAAGGTGGCGATACCATTTGTTGTCAACGATTTTGTAACGTGTTTCGTAATATTTCATATTAAAGATATTAATATATGTCCCAAAAAATGGCTTGGGTTTGTTTTGAAATTTTTATTTTGTTTTGGGGATGGAAAGAGTATCGGATGAATTTAAGGGTTTTCATTTTTCACTGTAAATTTAATGGAAGATTTATTAATAACAGATTATTTTTCACATTTTTCTTAAAAAAAAAAAATTGTTACACATGGAAAAAATACAGAATAATAATAAATAAATGCATTTTTTAAATTTATTTATTTTTGCTTTTTTAAATTATGACCGAAAATAATAATAAATTTAAATTTCATAAATAATGACCAAAAATAATTAAAAATTGTACATTAAAAATTTAGTTTAAAAAAGGGAACATTGACTGTTTTCTCCTTTTTGTGAAATTGAAAAAAACAAAAAGTAGAAAACATGTTTAAAAAATGACAGTTTTTCCAATTTTTCATAAAAAAAAAGTAATTAAAAACTTAAAAAGTTGCTATTAAGAGGCTCCAAAAAGGAAGGACGATGTTTAAGGGACCTATTTTTATTTTTGGCTTCAGGATTATGATTTTATCTATCCGAATCCAAGTTTTGGGTGACAGCTTATGCTTAGATTTTCAAATTTGGGCACCAATTGATGAATTTGGGTGAAAACTCCCACAAATATCTCAAAAAGTCAAAATGTTAACAGGGCAAAAAAACGAGCCAAATCAATTTAGACGAAAACCGCTTTCCTTAAAAATGTGCATCTTCAAAGCTGGAAAAAAATGGTTTCTTCCACCTCGGCAAAATTCCTCAGCAAGCATCGACTTTTAATGTCAATATTTACGCCTTCCACATTCCCCCCGCCCGATGCGCATTCTGCAGATTCCGGGCATTCCCGTGCCGCTGCCCAATCCAAGCGGTGAAGAAACTCTTCCCTAAAAGGGGGCGGCTGTCTCTGAGATTTAGCCGCCCCCTTTTCGGCCCAAAAAAATGATTTGCATTTCTTTGCAATTCTTGCCGAGGATCGCCCGCCGTTGAACCCAAAAGAAAATAATGTTCTGGAAGATGGAACGTTGCGGCGCTCGTAAACATCTGGATTCCTGCTGGGATTCGCTGTGAAAGCGTGAATGAAAAAAATTGCAAACTTCCTGTTCGGTTTCATACGGAGAGTGGACAGAAAAGATATATTTTCACAGCGAATCTCGAAGTGGTGGGAGTCTCAGCATAACAGCCAAGACAAACAGACTCAAGGACAGTTTCTTCCCATACTCAACTGGAGTTCTGCACCTAATAAAGACTTACTTCTAACCACCTTAGCCATTTTGTGCCTATTTATTTATGTGATCTACTACTTATTTATTATGTTGACTACTTATTTATGTGGACTACTACTTATTTATTATGTTGACTACTTATTTATGTGGACTACTACTTATTTATTATGTTGACTACTAATTTATTATGTTGACTACTTATGTATTCTTTATTTATCATTATTTATTTATTATTATTTCTTATTATCTGATCGTTTGTTTGTTGTTATTTGTGCACTTCCCTACTTATTTATCTTGGGACTATTTATGTTGACTACTTATTTATTGATGATTTATTTATTGATTTTTTAAAAATTATTTATTATGTTGACTACTTATTTATTGATTATTTATTTATTTGAATTATTTATTTATTATGTTGACTACTTCTTTATTGATTATTTAGTTTAAATTATGTATTTATTATTTTGACTGCTTATTTATTGATGATTTATTTATTGATTTTTTAAAAATTATTTATTATGTTGACTACTTATTTATTGATTATTTATTTATTTTTGAATTATTTATTTATTATGTTGACTACTTATTGATTATTTAGTTTAAATTATGTATTTATTATTTTTGACTACTTATTTATTGATTTTATTGATTTTTAAAAAAATATTTATTATGTTGACTACTTATTTATTGATTTTTTTTGAATTATTTATTTATTATGTTGACTACTTATTTATTGATTATTTAGTTTAAATTATGTATTTATTATTTTTGACTACTTATTTATTGATCATTTATTTATTTAAATGATTTATTTATTATTTATCTGTTTGTTGTTATTTGTGCACTTCTCAACTTATTCATGTTGCGACTACGTATTTATCTGTGACTTATTTTTTATTTTTATTTTTAGAATTATTGATTTATTATGTTGACAACTTATTTATTGATTATTTATTTGAATTATTTATTTATTTATCTGTTTGTTTGTTGTTATTTGTGCACTTTTCAACTTATTTCTTTAGCGACTACTTATTTACTTATGACTTATTTAGTGATTATTTATTTTAAATTATTTATTATGTTGACTACTTATTGATTATTTATTTATTTACATTATTTATTTATCAGTTTGTTGTTATTTGTGCACTTCTCAACGTATTCATGTTGCGACTACTTATTTACTTGATTATTGACTTATTTAGTGATTATTTATTTGTTTGTTGTTGTTGTTTGTGCACTTGATGAAGCTTTAAAATCTCATTCTACTTATAAAATGACAATAAAAGCATTTAATTCAATTCAATTTGTCTCCTAGTGCCCTACGATTGGCTGGCCACCAACTATGAATATCCACCGCCTAGTCGGCTGGGATAGGCTCCAGCACCCCCACGACCCTGGTAAGGATAAACGGTTTGGAAAATGAATAAAATAGACAATATCTACCCACAGATTACTCAACTGTACCCACACGTGCATGCAGACTATTTTTCCAACTTCGTTACTAGCAAGTTGCTAACTATATTAGCACTAAATGATCTTTTTTAGGACCGCTCAAAAACACACAAATGGCAACCACCTGCAAAACAAAAAAAGGTAGAAAGGCCAAGTCATCAGGCGCTTGTTCATGGGACAGACATTCCAAAAAAATCAGGAACTGGGTGGAAAAGTGGAGGAGTTTGGGTGGGTTAGGTGGGGGTGACATTCCATGAAAACTGGAGGCAGGAAGTTGTGGAATTTCCATGGAAATGAGAGCAAAGCGCAACATTGCGCCAGCATTCTGCTAGCATTTCATTCCATTCTCTTCCATGCACTCGTTTTCATTTAACGCTAATGATGGCTATTTTGTGTCAATCCCAAAGTAGCTACTAGCTAGCTGGTACATTGTTTTGATTTAAATAACTAGGAAATGGTAAAAATTCAGTTTACTCAATTGTGGATACAGATTAGTAATCTGGGTATAATTTAGTAATCTGTGGGTACAGTTTAGTATTCTAAAGGTACATTTTAATAATCTGTGGGTACATTTTAGTAATCTGTGGGTACACTTTAGTAATCTGTGGTTACAGTTTAGTATTCTGTGGGTACATTTTAGTAATCTGTGGGTACATTATAGTAATCTGCGGATACAGTTTAGTAATCTGTGGGTACAGTTTAGTATTCTGTGGGTACAGTTTAGTATTCTGTGGGTACAGTTTAGTAAATTGTTTACAGATTACTAAATTGGATACAGTTTACCTAATTTTTAAATAATTTTAGCTCATTTTTAAATCATTTGACTAAACTGGGATTTAAATTTAGTCATTTGCCGGTACAATTTAGTAAACGGAGTATATTTTAATAATCTGTGGATACTCTAGTAATCACATACAGGAGGCTACTGCATGATTATGGTAGTTTAACGCCCTCTAGTGTAATGGAGGAGAATCACAACCTGAAAAAAACGGAGCACTTAGTCGATTGTGAGGTGGGAGGGTCAATGGGAGGACTACTACGACTTTAACAACTCAATCTTCTTGTTTTGTTTTGTAATGTAAGTGAAAATGCAGTATTTGCACGTGAAACGACGAATAAAAGTGTAAAAATGCGTACATTTGGGGGTACAACAGTAAAACGAGCGTGTTGTTTAGGAGGGTTGGTTGTCGAGGTGACTATTCGCTGATTGGTTGAAAGAAGTCGAGGGGGCCGGGTCTTCGGTGAAGGGTTTAGGGTGGCCGGCGCATTTTACGCGTTTCATTGGTTTTCACTTTAGGTTTCTCTTCGTTCATTGGTGCAATGAGGTTGAGAGGGCGGAACTGTCAGTAATGTTGCCATGTTACCAACACTTCCATTGGAAGAAGGCAAGAGTTTCTCTACGCCAATTGGTTGAAAAAAGTCAAAGGGGCCGACCCTCCGGTTAGCGTTCTTCCGGCTTACATGTTGTTGCGAACGAGAAAAAAAGGAAAAGAAAAGACGAATGGAAAAATTGTAATCCATAAAAAGAGCTTTATCCATGAACTCAGCGATACGGTGAAGACTCGGGCGCACTCCCAAAAGCGTTCGCTCGTTTGGCTCGTCGCTCAACGTAAAAGTTCAGCATTTGGACGTGAGTGAAAAACAGGCGGCACCAGCAGACCTCTGCGAGTCCCACATTAGCATGTTGCTAACTAGCCCGCCAGGCTCCCCGTGTATCTATTTTACTACGTTTGGTTAACCAAGTATAAATGTGGAGTATTTCAAGTTCAAATATGGCCGTAGTAGCGTCGCGTTTGGGTTTTCTTTTGAGTTTAGCTTTAAAAACGTTGCTTCACTTGTTAAACGTGATGAGTGAACCAACCAACCCATGCAAGCTGAAAAAAATATTCGCTAATGACATTGCGCATGTTCGTCAGATATTTTATAACGTCGGTTCTTTTTCATAACTACAATTAATCTCACTTTGTGTGTCCTGCCTCAGCCCGCCAAGGGTTAAATTTTGAACCTTTTCTAGTCGAGGCGCTCGTACTTTTGTTGTCATGTCCGCGCATGCGCACACTGCTTCTGGACACGATTTTTTCCACACAGGTTCATTCATTGCATTTTTCATTTTAGGTCGCCGAGAGAAATAAAACATTCCGAATGAGCTCCCAACAATTCCCAAGACACGGGCTGCCCACCTCCAGTCCAGGGACGACCCCTCTTTTGCCCACCGGTGGAAACCTCGTGCCTGTCAATCAGCCGTCAAACACACCAGGTGTGCCCCAGTCTCCCAAAAGAATACAAAAAAACCCACAAATGCAATTAAACACGCTCTAATTGAAATGGATTGGACGTCTGTTGACGTCAATGGTTTTTAAAGAGTTAATTGACGTGAATTCATATTAGATTTGTCAAATAAAGCATTAAAATATGGCAAAATACACAAGGAGAAGACATATTTTACTTTTTAATTTTCATGAATGGAGGCCAAATCAAAATTTGACCCTAATGACCTTTAGCCCTTGTAGAAGTATAGAAGTGACTATTTTTCATTTAGAAAAGTTAGAAGAATTAATAAAATAATAACTTCATAATAATCATTTGAATGAATCATTGTTTTTATTTTTTATAATTATAAAATTAAATTAAGGATTGGATGTCACCAATTCTTTGAGTGCCTTGTAAGGGTTAAAAAAATATATACTTTGTGCATGAAAGTGGTACTTTTTTGTGAAGTATTTTTTTCCAATAAATTTGACACTATTTACAACAGTTTTATTTTTTTGTCCGTTTAAAAAAATGCATTATTTTGAATTCTTTGTATTACAATTGAAATAAACAACATGCATGAAAAGGTTAAAGGTCAATAGAGAATAAATCGGATTCATTTTTTTTGTTAGGCGGAGCCGAAGCCGCGGACAGCGACCAACCAGAACACCCGCCGGCAGGAGGCGGCGCGGGCACGGTGCTTTTCCGCGACGACAAGCAGGAGACCATGGTGGTCCGACCGTACCCGCAGGTACAGGTGCTTGGGCCCCCACAGCCTGCCCCTCAGGGTCTTCCTATCCAGCCCGGTGGTCCCCCCGTGGCCGTGCCCGCGCCGCCGGTGCACCTGGCGCAAGGCCAGCCCGCAGTCCTCACGGATGGACAAATGAAGGTGAGCCTGAAAAGTGTTGAAATCCTCCATTTTTTTGTTGCGCCTATCTGAATCCACGCGTTATTCCAGGCGGTTCTGAAGTCCCCCATGCCAAGCCGGCTCATTGCCCCCGCGCCCGCTTCCAACCAGGGTCACATCCCGATGCCCCCCAAGGTACCCGTCCACATGACGTCCTCCTCGGAGAGTAGCAGCGCCACCACGCTTTCTATTCCCGTGGCCACCATCAGCGGACAACAGGTGAGGACGCGACGTCCACTTAGGCCTCGTCCAATCACATATCAGCCACGGAGCTGCATTATTATTCATTATTTTTTATGACTCCTAATAAGGCAAGTTTGAACAGTGGCGTGCCGTGAGTAATGGTCAGGTGTCATACAATGTAATTAATATTCCGATAGAAAAATGAATAGGAATATAACGAGATTAAAATTAAAATAGAAATTGATTTTTTAAAAATATTTATAAATGAAAAATGAATATGAATATAATGAGATTAAAATTGAAATTTTAAATTTTGTTTATTAAGCACACACTTCTGCTAACTACCACTACACATACTCCAAAAATGCTACATATGTATTCATAATAATGATATTTTTTATATATATATAAAATACATTATCTGTCAACTTTCATTGGTTCAAATGATTTCAGTCATTTTGCTACTAAATATACAGTAAAAAAATATCTTTTTTCCATGATTAGAATTATTACATTTTCAACTGCGCTACAGTGCTAAAGAAAAATTGCCCCGCCCCCTTTTTTGTCGTTATTGACCTTTTTAGACCTTCCATGAACCCAAATTAATCTTTTCAGTACTTCCCCAACCCTCATTGGAAAAAAAACACTTGAAAAATGAATATGAATATAACGAGATTGAAACTAAAATTGCATGAACCCAAAATAATATTTTCAGTACTTCCCCAAATCTCATTGGGGGAAAAAAAAAAAAACACTTTTTGACCAAAAATGTTATTTGTACTCTCTGACCGATTTACCCATTAAAACCTACCGTTACATCCATCATACTGAACTAAAAAAACTGTTCTTCTTGAAATGTGTCAGGGTCACTCCAGCAACTTGCACCACCTGATGTCGGCCAACATCCAGATCATACGAGGCAGCGCCCCCACATTACAGATCGGGACCCCCGCCGTCCCGCCGCAGACCTTTACATCGCATCTACCCCGAGGTACTCACATACTGAGCATCAGATTGTGACCGTCTAGAGCACATGTGTCAAAGTGCCGGCTCGGGGGCCAAATCTGGCCCGCCGTATCATTTTGTGTGGCCCGGGAAAGTAAATCATGAGTGCCGACTTTCTGTTTTAGGATCAAATTCAAATGAAGAGTATAGATGTATTACATTTCCTGATTTTCCCCCTTTTAAATCAATCATTGTCATTTTTTAATCCATTTTTTCTGTGTTTTTAGTTCAAAAATCATTTTGTAAAATCTAAAAATATATTTTTAAAAAGCTCAAATAAACATTGTTTTAGATCTATAAAAAAATGAATATTCAGGGATTTTAATCCAGTTCTTTTAATCCATTTATAAAAAAAATATCTAAGTTTATCTAAAATGGTCCGGCCCACATGAAATCGAGTTGACGTTAAGGCGGCCCGCGAACCAACCCGAGTCTGACACCCCTGGTCTAGAGTTTAGCACAGTATATTTTTATTTATAAAATTAATTTATTTATTTAATGACCATATGTAAATGACCCTGTCGGCAATTCTTAATGTCATTTTCCAATATTCAGGTGCTGCCGCGGCCGCGGTGATGTCCAGCTCCAAAACAGTCCTGCGACCGGCCACCGGAGCAGGCGCAGGGCCATGTCAGCCTACCGTGCAGCACATCATCCACCAGACTATTCAGGTACACACAAATCACGCACTTATATAACACCCTCATTTTTTTGTAACACATTCCTTCGCCCTGGCAGTCACGCCCCACCGTGACGACGTCAACGGCCGTGCTTCCCACCGTGGTGGCCCCCATTTCGGCCACGAGGACCCAATCCCCCGTCATCAGTCCCACCGTGACGCACTCTGCGGACGTCGCTCACGGGTTTGTGAAATCTTTATTTATGCTGGTAAACTTGGTGGGACACATTTTTTGCCAACTAGATCTGATGTGGGGCAGAGCAGTTTATTTTTTTGCCATAAAAAGGTAACTTAAGGGCACTCAAAGATGAGCACCCAAAGACAGTATAAATCAACTCATTTTTTGTTGCGGGCAACGTTGTAGTTTCGATTTCATCCGGAGGGCCAGTATGTCTTCCAACTAGGCTGCCAAAATTAATTGATTAGTTAATTGACAGCTTTTTCAATCGTGCTGATCGATAGATAATTTTTGGACATTCAAATTTGTACAAATCGTCTGCAATTATTGATTTAAAATGAGCAAACACAGGAAATATTCCCTATACATCAATAATCTTCATTTGAATGTGATCATAAAACAGAAAGTTGGCACTCATGATTTACTCTCTCGGGCCGCACAAAATGATGCGGCGGGCCAGATTTGGCCCCTGGGCCACCACTTTGACACCTGTGGTATAAATGAATTGGACCACTGTCATTGTCAATGGCAGGCAGTGAGTCAATTTTGTTCTTTTAGGGTAATTTCAGGTAACTTCCTGTAAATTTTGCATCATTTCCTTTTGATTTTGAGGGACATTCCGGGATGCTTTTGGTTCGTTTGTCAGTTCCTGCTGATTTTGGGGCATTTTAAGGTTCCCTATTAAGTCATAGGCCACCATTTTGACGTCAGAAGTGAAAAAAGCGAATATGACTGTGAATAGGAAATTAAACAAAGTACAATAGTGCGCATACAGAAATCACAAAATTCTAGTTTTAAGTGCCCGTGTTAAAAACAAAAATAAAAGTGTTTCACTATTTGTGTATAATATGACTGAGCTACAAATTCAGGCAGAACACCCCACTTGTAAGGCCACTTCTGGTCCTTGGGTCGCTAGTTTTGCACCACCAATTTACGCAGCAATCCATTCAAGTAGCAAACACTTTGCATTTTTCCAGGCGACCCGGCCTGACCATTCACCCGCCGGCGGCCAGCGTCAGCATCCAAAGGCCTCAAACCTCCCGCGACACGGCCACACGCATCACGCTGCCCTCACACCCGGCCATCGGCGCGCAGAAAGCCCAGCAGCCTCACACTATGACGCAGGTTAATCGCCACGACGACAAATGAAAGCTTACTTCTTACCACAGCTGTAAGACTGACTTTATCTCCCCCCCCTCACATTTTACAGAAGCCGATCTTCAGTACGGTCACACCGGTCGCTGCAGCCACCGTGGCCCCCATCGTGGCGACCAACACGGTGCCCTCAACCACCTCTATAGGTACGCACGACACAACAGGGGTTTCAATCGCCAACTACCGTATTTTCTCGCATATAAGCCGTATTTGTCGCTAAAAAAGAATATGACTGAATCGAGGGTACGGCTTATATGTGCACAAATTAGACTTGGCATGCACGAAACGCCATAACTCAAGACAATAAGGCCGATACGGTCATTTATTTCAAAATAGAGAAAAGATAAACAGATCAACCGCTTAACAAAATGTATTTTGACGTCCATGAATGAAAATCAAGAAACAAAACGTATCTCCCATAAAACGGGGGGTGCGGCTTATACGCAGATGTGGCTAATATGCGAGTAAATACGGTAATAAATGATCAAATTATAAGACGGTGTTGGCCTTAACAATTTCCATGTCATTCTTTTAAGTCTGTTAATAGCAAATATTCACGTTTACTCTGATTTGCAATTATATTTAGTTACCTTTTCAATTTTCAACCCAAGTTAGCAATTTTTATATTTTTGTATCGTTTTCAAAACTCCTTTTTATCAAGTACGAACAAAATTACAAACACTTCAAATGCGGATAGTGCGGCATTGTTTAAATATTAAATGGTTAAATATGTCACTCACAAAGAGTTGCCTTCAGGTACGGCCCCCCACACTCAAATCAGCAGCAACACCATCGTTACCATGACGATGGCCTCCCACTCGTCCCACGCCACCGCCGTCACCACCTCCGCCATCCCCGTCGGTAAGTTGGGACTCTCCCACGAATCGGACCGGCCCGCTTGACCTTCCGACTCTTCTTCGTGCGCCCCGCAGCCAAGGTGGTGCCTCAGCCCATCGCCCACTCATCGTCTCGCGTGCAGTCCGACTACCCTGGAGAGAGGACCAACCTCATCCCCATTCAAGGCCATCGTTCTTCGCCCAATCCTGTCACGATGGAGCCAAGAAGTGATAACCGGTGAGGCTAATTATAATTATTATTATTTTTGTCCACAACTTCTAAACATCTAACCATTCATCTCCATTGTTAATTTATAAAGCGAGTACCGTATTGGCCAAGTATAAGACATCGTTTTTTTGCATTGAAAAAAGACTGAAAAAATGTTGGTCGTCTTACATTCAGGGTCTAGACCAGCGGTGCTCAAAAGTCTACTTTTCCAGGAGCCAACATTGCACAATTTAACCTTTTTTTCCTGACAAAGCTCAGCAGTTATGTATGCTGATGATATATACCTCTTGCAGGAGGACCCAAAATAGTGTAGGCATGTAGTAATCATGCTTGGACTTGCGATGGCGCTGTTTCCCAGCGCAAGTCCCAAATTTTTTTACTTTTTATTTTTTACTGGATCAAATCTTACAGTCGTACGATCTACCAATATTACCTTAGCGATCGACTGGTAGCTCGCGATCGACGTATTGAGCACCCCTGGTCTAGACGTTATACACTCAGACTGCTAGATGGCGCCAGATATTTATTATTTAAAGCGAATGCTGAACACTTTGTTGGTTCATGCAGTTATTGCAATTTTGTTGTTTTATCACAGTAGATTCATCATTCAGGTTCATCTACATTTCAAAAACCAGACACCCTTCATTTACAAATGTGATTGCACTTTAGTTTACATATTTAAATGTTCAGAGGTTAAGATGTGATTGACAGTTTTTGCATAATTTGAATGAGCCAAAATAACATGCTTTTTTTCTAAAATAAATTGTCATAGTCATTTGTTTCAGATGTTCTGTCATTATTTTCTGTATAAATATTGAATTTGGTGTTCAAAAAGTCAAACTTGAGTCTTGAAAAAGAGGGGGTCTTCTTATATTCGGGCCAATATGAGCAGTTTGAAAGGTGCTGCTCTTTGTACAGACTAACATTTTTTTTAATCTATTTTTTTCAAGACCTCCCGTTCCAGTCCAGTTCCAATATTTCCTGCCAACGTACTCGTCGTCATACCCGCTGACTCATACCTACACACCCATCAGCAGTTCTGTGTCAACCATCCGCCAGTATCCGGGTAAGCAGGAAGGGAAATACAGTAATACCTCGTTTATTGCGGGTAGGCCACTGTTAGGGGAATAACAGGGACAGTGTTTTTATGGCGACTATTTCATTTTATCTGGACTTTTCAAACCCTATCCTGTTATTAACCAGATTGAAGAAAAAGTATCCTCTTGACGGGTCGTAACGAAAACATGGCCCTTTGTGTAATAGTTTGTCTATCCTTGGGCGATAGTCTTGTAACATATCTTTTTCTTCCAAAGTGACTCCGCAAGCCCCGAGTTCGGCGCTTCCCGCCCAGGGAGTGGCCACCACCGTGCACCTCAACCACATGCAGCTGATGGCGGTGGACCGCATCGGGCTCCCATCGGCGTCCATCGCCACGCAGGGGATCCAGCCGGCGCCCATGGCCGCACAGGGCATGCAGCCCACGCCCATTAGCGTCCAGGGGCTACACCCGGGCCCGGCTTCCATCGGAGCGGCGGGGCTCCAGCAGGGCGCCGGCCAACAGCAGCAGCCAGCCGCCGAAGCCAAACCCGGTAAGGACTCTGGTGCGGTGGGTCTTTGCGCTCAAAGTGGTTTAACCGTCGTCGATACGGAATCAGGCGTGGTGTTGGCGGACGGATTCGTGGCCAACCCCATCGGCAGCACCACGCAGCCGCCGGGCGCCATGGTGCAGGCTCACGGCCAGGGAGGGACGCCAACTCTCGTGTCCTCGCCGCGGCCCAGCATCCTGCGTAAGAAGACCACCACTGAAAGGTTGGTGTGTGTTTATGTTGATTTGTTCAATCAATGGGAAGGGGTTACGTTGAAAAGCCCCACCCAAGGGCAACCATATTTTTGAAATAGGAAATTAAAAGATCTAAAAATGTTGAATTGATGTCTTATGTACCATTTAGAGACATTTACTAATAGTATGTTTAAAAAGGCACCATCTTGAAACAACATTATCTTAGAAAAATACACTGCAATTCAGTGCAGGGGCTTAGTTAGGTGAAATAGAACCTAATTATGATTTTTTTTTTAAACCTCACCACCCACTCATCTCACTTAATGTTTTAAGATTGATCGACATGGCAAAAGCCTGGCAACCTGCCGGGCTTGATAATAAATATTTTTTTCTAAAGACTATCCCTCAAATAAATACATCTTATTATTGAATGGATGATTTAATTTTCAGTGAAAGTGTTTTTTGGAGGAATGAAATAAAAAAATGTTTTATATGGCAATAAAATGGATCCATTGATATGCTGTATGTACTTAACTATGAGCAAAACACATTTTAAATTGAACTAGTGATCAATACCAAATGATTTATTCCATTATGATATAATGTAACATATGTATGTATATATGTGCTTATATATGTGTATGTATATATATATGTGTGTGTGTGTGTGTATGTACACGTATGTGTATATGTATATATTTCAGCAACACGCGTGTTTATTTATGTATATATTTATTCATTTATTTATTTATTAACTTACTTATTACCTATCTATTTATGTCTAAAATGCCTTTCCTATTTCTGCATCCTCACCCTCTTGCTACTGTGACAACAAAATTTCCCGAATACGGGATGAATAAAGTTATCCAATCCAATTTAGTACCATTTCAAATAGATTTTTTTTTTTAATCCCTTGTGTTTTTGTTTTTCAGCTGTGTCCGTAAAACCCTTATTCCAGCTCAGCCCAGCGAACCCAGCAACATCAGAATTGAGAGTGCCGTGAGGGGGGCCGGCTCCCCCCGACCCGCGGGGTGAGCCATTTCCCCACGGACGCTTAGTCCTTTTTAAAAATCCTCAAATTCCCCCAACTCCAGCACCTTTTTGCTAACCATCCCCGCACTTTTCCACCTCCAGAGTCAAACCCAAAAGCGAGGTCCACATGACAGCGGCCCCGCCCGTCATGGCCGCCGTGGACGCGCTGCCCCCGCAGCCCGGCGGCGAGCAACAAGCCACGGCGGCGTCGGGCCCCCCACACCTGGTCCAGGCCCTGCCGGCCATGTTGGCCACGCCCGGGCCGGCGCCGCCGTCCGGCGTGCTCTCGGGCCTGCCCGCCGCCGTGGCGGCGACTCCGCCCTCGCAGGCCTCCGTGGCCAACGCGGTGGCTTCGCCGACCCAGCCGGCCCCCAGCAGCACCGCCGCCTCGGTCGCCGGCGGCCCCGACATCAAGGTCAAGCAGGAGGCGGACAACATCTCGCAGTCAGGTGAGCCGCCGTCTTGTGCGTCCGTCCTCGCTTCTTTTTGCCCCGTCTGAAGAAAGACATCCCCTCTAGAACCGAACGCCAACTGCGCCCAAGCCTTCGCTCTGAACGTGGCGCCGAGTGGAGAGCTGATCCCCGGGGCGTCCCCGAGGAAGAAGCCTCGCAAGCAGCAGCACGTCATCTCCACCGAGGAGAGCGTGATGATGGAAACCAACAGCACCGACGAGGAGAAGGCGCCCGGGAGGCTCATCACCGGCAGGGCCGAGCGCAGGGAGTCTCCTCCCAAGGAATATGTCGGTATGTGGAAACCACGTGACTTTTGGGAGGCCGCTTGATCAATTTCATTTGAAATACGCCAACGGCAAATTTCTTAAACCTCAGATGTTGGAGAAAATGATATGGGGTGGCCTAAGCGGTCCTCGAGGGCCGCCGTGGGTGCAGGTTTTTGTTCCACCCGATCCAGCACGGACACTTTGACCAATGAGATTTTTGCAGAAAACAAGAAGCACCTGACTGTAATCCACTGATTGGACACCAGTTTGGTGAAAAGGTGTCCTCTTGATGGGTTGGAATGAAAACCTGCACCCTTTGTGGAAAAGTTTGGCCACCCCAGACCTAAGGTTTAAAAAGAAAAAACATCATATCATGATTTCTTAGAAGAAAAAAAATCCTAAGAATTTCATCATGATTCTAGTAGATGTTTTATTTTTATTTTTGCACTGAACGCATGGAGGTTCGATGTTGTGGCGTCATTTTGAATGGCTTCATAAATAGTTTTCTTAGATTATTACTCATATTACTCATACTAATAAAATAGGCCATTTTTTAGCATTTTTTTAAAGGCTTTATAGTGTCTACTATTCAAGATTGTGGAACAAATTATGCTAATTCAATGTAAAAATGCTGCTCTACTTACAAAAAATCCATGTTACGAAACAAGTTCTGGAAGCAAATAGTTTCGTAAGTAGGTGCACCACTGTAATTAGTCCACGAAAGAAACAAAGTGCCCTCCCCTTTCAGACGAGGAAGGCGTACGCTACGTTCAAGTCCGGCCCCGACCTCCCATTACCCTTCTACGGCACTACCGTAACCCCTGGAAATCTGCCTACCACCACTTCCAGAGATACAGCGACATCCGCGTAAAAGGTTAGTTCCACCAACGCGACAAGCAATTTCACCCGATGATCAGCGACGTGTTCTCACTGTTTTCCTCAAATTTCTTTTCCCAGAAGAGAAGAAGGGTACCTTACAGGACATGGCCAATCAGAGAGGGGTGGCGTGCCGAGCGCAAGGCTGGAAGATTCACTTGTGCGCCGCCCAACTCCGGCAGCTGGTGAATCCCACGTCCATTGTCCAACGACCGGTCCATTTTGTTTCAGAAGGGGCCAAGTCATATGGAATGTTTGTCTTTTTGGTTTTCAGTCTAGTTTGGAGCATGACGTGTACAGCCGACTGTCCTCCCTGCAAGAGGGTCTCATCCCCAAAAAGAGAGCGAGTGCAGACGATGACCTACACCGCATTAACGAACTCATACAGGTACATTTCACGCAGTTCTTTTGCTATAGAATGCGGAGTTGTCCCGAGGAAATTCAATGGCCGAGTGATAAAGAAGCCTGTCGCCTTTTTTTTAGGGGAACAAAATAAATACAAAGTAAAATGGTCATCTTTTTAAGGAAAAAAGTTGCAGTGGAGGAATCATAGTCTATCTAGTTTATACCATGAATATGACTACCTTGGGACCTGTCCATTTTGGTCAGAATATCAAAGAACGTTTCAGCAAAGTAACATTGAAGCACTGTAAAACAAATTGAATATCTTGTTAGTTTTTGGTGCAAAAAAACTCATCAGGAAACATAACAAACTTCTATATAGTCGTACCTCTACTTACCAAATTAATTGGTTCCAAGACTTTTTTCAAAACTTGAAAATTTCGTAAATAGAGGTGTACTTCATATGTAAATTGTCTAATTCGTTCTACGGTGCTCACACAACTACCAACTAAACCCTTTAAAATTAGTCAGTGTCCCAATTTTGTATGAAAGATGTGAGGAAACAAAAAAATGAGAGAAAATTATTAGGACATGATTTATTAATGTCTTAAAATTTAAAAAAGCATATGAAAATGTGCCCTGCGCCACTGAAATATCTCCCTCCACGGCCATTATAGATGTAATACCCGTGCTTGTTCGCCAAATGACGGCAAAAGATCGTTCTACCAGGGCCGAATCCGTCCACTTTGTAGTACATTTTAGACTTTTACATGTGCCCTATGTGTGTGTGAAAATATATGCTACATCGATTTGTAGTTTTTAATCACTTAATAAGGAAAATTCAAAATAAAATAACGGATAAGAAAATGCATTTACTTTTTGGGGGATTTTGTAACTTGAATCTTTTTCGTAACTTGAGTCACCATTTGCATATATAAAAAAAATTGTAACCTGAAACTTTCATACCTAGAGGCATTCATAAGTAGAGGTATGACTCTATATAAATATCTTCTAAAATTTTCGCCGTTCCATTTCTGAGAGCAATATTTTAGTTTACCAGAAACAAAGAACAAACATACATTAACATAATAATAGTAAAGTTTTTCAGACAAGTACAGCCTCGGAAAACAACACAACAGACTGTGCGTGGTCAAAGAGACAAAAAAAACCCTCATAAGTTTCAAGCCCAGCCAAGCCATTCGACTTATAGTCTGGAAATACGGTAAGTCTAAACTGCCCAAATTGAGTCCGCGTGGAAACGTCCCAAAACAAAAAGTAACTATTTGCACTTATATGAAAATGTGTAAACTTTTCAAGCGACAACCCACGTCTCTGTCCGTCCTTTTTTTCCAATAGGGTAACATGCAGCGCTGCAAGCTGGTCATGGACCAGGTGACGGAAGCCCGGGACACCATGATGAAAGTTCTAGAGCACAAGGACAAAGTTCTGAAACTGCTCAACAAGAACAGCGCCGTCAAGAAGTCGTCCAAGCTCAAGCGCAAAGAGCGGGCGTGAGAACCCGGACAGAAAAGCGCTCGGAATCTGGTGCTACCATCCGCTTCACACAATCACAAGCATCCACCCTTTTTCGGAAGAGGTTCAGGTTTCTGGTTCATTTCCGAAGACCTCACAGACTATGTTCGTTAGAGAAATGAAACGTGAAGACAAACCTCAAATGTGCTCTTGTTTTTCATTTTGATAGGTGCCTTCGTTGTGTTTGCGGAGGCTTCAACCGCCATTTTGTGAAAAAATGTCACTGTTTTGTAGCGTCTCATAATACGGCTGCAATTTCATCTTGATTCCTTCGAGGGTGAGTTTGCGATTTGGGGGGAAAAATCTTTTTTTTTAAGGATTGTACCTAATTAGGGCTATCCGTGAAAAAAAATTCAACTTTCCCAGCCACATTTTTTTACCTCGAATTTCATTTTTTTGACTCAAGTCGTTTGTAGATAGCCTTATTTTTTTTTCATGTTTTTTTCCCCCCCTCATGTCCTGAATTTTTATTTTTTTTGTAGAATTGTAAACCCGACATTGAAATCCACTTGTTGATAAGAACCTCGAAAGTCAAGGGTGTTCAAAAAACGTTGTTGATTTTTTACTTATCCAACAGCAGAGTTCATAATAGAAGGATTATGGTTAAAAAATTGGTTTAAAAAAGCCGTATTTTTTCTTTTTTTTTAAAACAAGTTATTGAAAGAATTGTCATGAGTGTCCTCACATTCTCAAGGCTGTAAATCACTGTTTAAACGTGGTCTTTACTTGCGTACCCACCAAAATGGAGACATTTTGTGTAAAAAAAACGATTTCACACAAAGAGACTTGTGAGATCTATCTCCCCCGACGTTGTACATTGTTTTTGTCCGTAGCTATAGTAAAGATGCTTATTCAACAAGCGAACACTTGTTTGGGGATTTTGTTCTTTTATTAGTAAGAGAGGGAAAATTAACAATTTGCGCATTCATTTATTTCGAATGAGTCAACCCAAACAAATGTTTTTTTTATTTTTTTATATGGCTGGGCATTCATAACAAGGCTTACTTGTGAAATTAATCTTGACAATATTACGTCATCATTATCTAGCCTAAGGGTGTCAGACTCGGGTTGGTTCGCGGGCCGCATTAACGGCAACTCGACTTTACGTGGGCAGGACCATTTTAGATATAATATTTAGATTTTTTTTAATAAATGGATTAAAAGAACTGGATTAAAATCCCTGAATATTCAGTTTTTTATAGATTTAAAACAATTTTTATTTTAACTTTTTTTAAATATATTTTTAGATTTTACAAAATGATTTTTGAACTAAAAACACAGAAAAAATGTATTAAAAAATTACAATTATTGATTTATAAGGGGGAAAATCTGGAAATTTAATATACTTCTATACTCTTCATTTGAATTTGATTCTAAAACAGAAAGTCGCCACTCATGATTTACTTTCCCGGGCCACACTAAATGATGCGGCGGGCCACATTTGGCCCCCGGGCCGCCACTTTGACACATGTGATCTAGCCTGTCTTTAAAATAGATCATTCTATTAGTTTTTAGAACTCAAGTATTTTGAATACTACTTTTATAACTGTATTTTGAATACTACTTTTATGACTGTATTTTGAATACTACTTTTATAACTGTATTTTGAATACTACTTTTATAACTATTCTGAATACTACTTTTAAATTAATGTATGACGAGATTAATCGCAGTTCATTTCAGTCCATTAATTTGCATTCAAATACGTATTTTGCCTCTAAATGTTTTATCTCTTTTAAAGCAGGTGGTTTATCACTACCTTTAATTCACAATCATTAGGACAATGCGATTAATCGCGTTTAATCTCACGTAAACAATTACGAATACATTTGTATTTACTGCCTAATTCTTCGTTAGTGTTCTCAACTGATTCAAACTATGCAATAACATGTATTTTCCCCACAGTGACAACATTTTCCATGTATTGATGTTGACATTTTACATGTTTACTAACCAGATGTCTTTTTCAGAACTGACTCATTAGTCGTCGTCAAGGTAATTGTGAGAAATTTTACTGTTTTGTTCCACTGACGATTGTGTGCTATGTTGTCAATGGGTGGTTCAACAGGAGCAAAGTCAAAGAGTCATAAAAATAAAAAAAAAGTTCTTCCCTTATTGTCGGCGAGAAACAACACTGCAAGACTCTCGCTGAAGGAGTTGAACCCTCAGGTAAGTTATCTGCTCAGAATTGTTATTTGATACATTTTGATTGGCTAGCTAATTGTTCGAGGATTTTATCAGGTTGAAATGATTTGGTGCATTATATCTTTTTGTGCGTAGAATCGGGAAAGAAGGATTTTATGTTTAGTTAAGGTCGTGAACAAGAGTTGATTGTGTGGAAAATTGAGGATTTGTGGTGGAAAAATGAAAAATTGAAATGTTTGAAAACTCATAAAAGGTCATTAACCTCCTGGGGTGACTTTATAAACTGGCCTATGACAGAAAAGAATGATCATTGAAAGTGTGATTATTGTTTTTCTACTTGCAGATTTCCACTAATGCATCTCTCTAAGGTAAATAAACCATTTATTAGCTTTTGACTAGTGCTTAGATTTACTCTGAAAAAGTATTCACAGTGCCTTCCATTCTCCTTTGTTTGGTTGTTCTTATTTCAAAAGTCCCATTTTTTTATACTTTTGTATATGGATCATTTTATGATTACTTATTAATGTGTCCACTTTATGGTGAAGCTTTAAATCTCAATTTATAATGACAATAAAGGCATAAAGTATGTTTTCCCTCAAAGGTACTATGAAATGCTAAAGAAAGTGTCTTTAAAAATGATAGCAGACCAGATTTTGGACACAAATCCTTAAAAATAAAAAGCAATATTTTTTGTGAAACCTTTTCTGCTTTTAAAAATTAATAATTCCTTAACAGCTACTTTGGCCCAAGCCACAAAAAGTCCCCAAACAGAACTAGCATTAGCACGTTATCCTTTTAACATTACTAGTTTCTTGTCGCCCCAGAAAATGACAAATGGTCATCAATTCTGGTTGTGATGTCACAACCAGAATTGCTGATTGGAGTGACTATAAAATTGTATTTAAAAAAAAAAAAAAAGGCAGATTTGTGTACCAAATTTGTCAAATGACATCAAGACAGTCATTTTTTAATTTTCTGACTTAATCGCCATTTCATAGCACCTTTTTAAAAAATCGACATAACCATCGTCCTAGCAAAAACTCTTTGTTTCATCCACTAGGGGGATTTTGTGTGGGTCGACAACGGGGCCGGGGTCCCCATCGGAGCCGAAGTCCAGCTCACCGATACGGGTCAGCTTCAGCTGATTGATGATGAAGGAAAGGTATTTAAAAAAAAGACATTTTTAGTACGGGAAACCCTGTCTAGCGACTTAACCAAAATGGTCTCCCAGGAGCACAAGATCACCCGTCACATCGAGGGCGGCCTCCGTCCCATGCACCCCACTTCGGTTCACGGTGTGGACGACATGATCCGGCTGGGGGACCTGAACGAGGCCGGGCTCCTCAGGAACCTCCTGGTCCGACACAAAGACGGCCTCATCTACGTAAGTCCGCCCCGCCCTATCCATTTTTTTTTTTACGAGGGCTCGTAATCGTCTTCCTCCTCCGCCCTGGACTTTGCTCCCCGCTCTTGACATTTATAGCTCGTTTCCGTGACGACAAAAAGGAAACCGACTCGAGATTGCCAATCGCTTTGTCACGTGTAGTTGCAAATGCTGTAAATATCAACCTGACTAGCGCTGGTGCCAAAAAGAGTAGTACAGAATTACCGTATTTTCTCGCATATAAGCCGTATTTGTAACAAAAAAATGACTGAATGAATGGTGCGGCTTATATGCGCACAAATTAGACTTGACATGCACGAAACTGCAAAAGACGAAACGCCATAACGTGAGACAATGCAGGCAATCCGGTCATTTATTTCAAAATACAGTGGTACCTCGACCTACGATCAGCTCGTGGTACGACGAAAATTTTGATCAAATAATTCGCCCGAGACGCGACCAAGCCAGGTGGCCATGACATGGGTACTCAGTCGTTTTGTCGCCGGTCTTTTCGTGTGCGGTCGATTGGTCGCCGGTCTTTTCGTGTGCAGTCGATTGGTCGCCCGGACCGCGACAACGGGCAACCAAACGTCCGGCGACCAAAAGTCTGGCGACCAAAAGTCCGGCGACCAAACAAGATAAAACAACACGGTCTACGCATCAATAAAAGCCAACAATGGCCCTGAGCAGTTTCACTGAGCGGACGTGTGAGTGTAGAAGAGTTTGTATATACATGCGTTGTCCCTTTAAGAATCTACGTCAGTCAGGGTCTTAACAAGTTCTCCAACAAAACACAATACAAGTACGGGAAATGTGGAGCATTTCTTTAGCCTAATAATTAATAGGGCATTAAGTATGACTAAATAATAATTCGCAGTTTGTATTTAGGGAATTTGAGCAACAATTTTAAATGGTAATTATCAATAACCTTCCGGGCAACCAAACGTCCGGCGACCAAACGGCCGAGTACCCTTTCTGGGTAATGAAGTATACTCGTGCACACAACACCGCCCAACTTAAGTTCTATTAAACACATCTTATTACTATTAAACCACTCGTTATTTATTACTTTGTTAATAGATGGCGAATTAGAAGAAATAAACCTTTTTTTCCAATCCAATATCCTGTTTTGGGTGTTTTTTCAGAGGGTTGGAACCAATTAATTTGTTTTCAGTTCATTTCAATGGGAAACGTTCGCTCGAGTTACGAAAAGCTCAACATACGATCTCAGTCCCGGAACGGATTAAGATCGTATGTCGAGGTACCACTGTAGAGAAAAGATAAACAGATAAAACGGTTAACAAAATTAATTTTGACGTCGATGAATGAAATTCAAGAAAAAAATAAGCGTATCTTGCATAAAACGTGGAAAACTCCCTCGTGCCTGCCATTGTTCGCTCAGGGTCCCGCCGTCTTACCTAGAGATGACAAACTAGACCACTACGGACACACTTCCTGGTTGTACTGCTCACATGACTTCCTTTTTGAATTTGTTTACATGCAGGCAACACCCTTTGGGAATGTTCAATTTATACAGTATCTCAGAAAAACCACATGCGAAGATTTTTATGAAGATTTTCCTTTCAAAAGAACACATTTATACTCCCTATTAAAACCACGAATATGGAGGTGAAAATTGTGAATCAGGGGGCGGCTTATACGAGGGAAATTGTAAAATTCAACCATTTTACAGCCATTTTAAGGGTGCGGCTTACACGTGGACGCGCTCAATATGCGAGAAACTACGGGAGTCTGACACCCCTTACCCTAAACAACAAACCTTGTGTTTTTCCAGACGTACACGGGCTCCATCCTGGTCGCGGTGAACCCCTACCAGCTGTTGCCGCTCTACACGGCCGACCACGTGCGCCAGTACACGGACCGGCGGCTGGGCGAGCTTCCGCCGCACGTCTTTGCCATCGCGGACAGCTGCTTCTTCAAAATGCGGCGTAATCACAGGAACCAGTGCTGCGTCATCAGGTTTGGCGATCGCCCCGTGCGTTATTTATTATTATTACAGTGGTACCTCGACATACGATCTTAATCCGTTCCGGGACTGAGTTTGTATGGTGAGCTTTTCGTAACTCGAGCGAACGTTTCCCATTGAAATGAACTAAAAACAGATTAATTTGTTCCAACCCTAAGAAAAAACACCAAAAACAGGATATTGGATTGGAATTTTTTTTATATTTCTTCCATTTCGCCATCTATTAACAAAGTAACACATAACTAGTGGTTTAATAGTAATAAAATGTGTTTAATAGAACTAAAATTAGACGCATTTCGCGGAGGATACACAGACGGACATAGAAGCAGGCGGCGCGAGGGGGTTATTTCGGGGGGACTTTATCCACGGCAACACACTCGTAACCGAACAAACTAATTCAAATTAACTTGAATTAATATATACAGACACACTCAAACATATGTTTAATGTAACTTTACACAAAATTGAATTCTAATTTTGTTTTAATTTTTTGACCTTCGTTCTGGCCGGGTTAGCTGTTTGCCACGCCTCCACCCTCACGTTCGCGATCCATGGGCTGTTTGCTGTTGTATTCCCTTCAAAATATTCCCAAAATGATGCGCACAAATGTCCTCACAATAGGATAACGCACGACCACTTGCCAACGAGAAGTATTCTTGAATGAGCGATCGCGGGATCTAACAGGCTAAGGAAGGAAAAACAGCCTAGCCACGTATTGACTGTGGCTAATGAAGTTTTATTCTGAGAAAGGGTGCCATTGGCTATCGGTGTTGTGTGCACGAGTATACTTCATTACCCAGAAAGCCCTCTTTTTGCCCGCGCATGCGCGTTGTGCGTTTCCTGGTCGAAACTCGGCCGAATAAATCGTTCAGTGCTCGTAGATATCTGTTATACGCGAAAGAGATGCGGCAAAAAAGACAGTGCGCTACAATGATAAGCAGCCTCTCATGTCATGGCCACCTGGCTTGGTCGCATCTCAAAATTTTGATCGTATCTAGGGCGAATTATTCGATCAAAATTTTCATCTTACCTTGAGCATGTCGTAGGTAGAGGTACCACTGTATTTCTTTAAACTACTCACTGAGTTTCCGCTCTAGCGGCGAATCGGGAGCGGGCAAAACGGAGAGCACCAAACTCATGTTGCAGTTCCTAGCGGCCATTAGTGGGCAGCATTCCTGGATTGAGCAGCAGATCCTGGAAGCTAATCCTATTTTGGAAGGTAAACTAGTGTTGCGCTGATACCATTTTTAATTTATATTTTTTTATTATTTCTTAGCACTCCTTATACAATGATGTCATTTTAGTGGCGTATTGATATTGGTGCAACACTAGCAAAAAAAAAAAATTCAAATCAAATTAAATAAAAACTGACTCCTCCCCCCTGCTTGAAAATCTTTCAGCCTTCGGCAACGCCAAAACCATCCGCAACGACAACTCCAGCCGTTTCGGCAAGTACATTGACATCAACTTCACCAAAGGGGGCGCCATCGAGGGGGCTCGCATCGAGCAGTACCTGTTGGAAAAGTCCAGGGTTTGCCGGCAGGTTGGTTTGTGCCACTTCTTCGTAGAGAATTTTTTTTTTAATCCAAGTGATGGCCGTTTTCTTTCCAGGCACCCGAGGAGCGGAACTACCACATTTTTTACTACATGCTGATGGGAATGCCGGCCGAGCAGAAGAAGATTCTTTCGTTGGGGAACGCAGCCGAATACCACTACCTGACTATGGTACCCAACTCGCGCTTGGCCCATATACAATTTTTAAAGGTCCATTCCCATTTAAAAACAAATAAATAAATAAAAATAAATAAATCCAACTCATTGCTAATGCCCATAGCTAATTTTTCAATCAGATTTTTGGTGCCGATCTACTTTTCTTTAAAACACACTGACTGTAATATACTACACTCATTCTATAAAATTAGAATAATAATATTAGAAGATAAATTTAAATGTCTGTAACAAGTGCGCAAAATCACCATTCACAAAGATCACTTAAAAAAATGACCAGAACAGTTATCTTATTATTGAATTGAATGCTTTTATTGTCATTATATAAGCATGGTGATATTTAAAGTCTCACCACCAAGTGCACAATAACAACAATAAACAGATAAATAAATATGAACTAATAAAAAATAATAATAAATACATATAAACTAATAAACAAATAATACTTAAATATTAACTAATAAAATAAATAAATAAATATTAAATAATAAATAAATAACCAATAAATAATTACTAATAAATACATAATCGATAAACAATAACTAATACTTAAATAATCGATAAATAACTACTAAATAAATAATTGCTAAATAATAACTAATACTTAAACAATCAATAAATAATAACTAATACATAATCAGTAAGTCATCAACAACATAAATAGGTAGGGAAGTGCACAAATAACAACAAAACAAACTAACATAAATAATCAATAAATAAGTTATTATATTGGCTAGTAGCTAATCTTCACAAAAAAAATTGTCCAACATATTGATCGGTCAATATGTTTTTTTACTGAACTGTAATCCAGATATTTGTGTAAAAAACACACACACAGATTAATATTTCCCTTACATAAATAATACATTTTGACTTTAATCCAAGATAAGGGTCTGATTCAATTATTATAACTCACTACTCTCCATAAATTAATTTTTTCATATGACTAGGGGAAATGCACCAGCTGCGAAAGTCGTGACGACGTTAAGGAATACGCTCACTTCCGCTCGGCACTCAAGATCCTAATGTTCGGCGAGAACGACACTTGGGAAATCTGCAAACTTCTGGCGGCCATCTTGCACATCGGGAACGTCAACTTTGAAGGTGAACGAGAACCTTGATTTAGATTCTGCCGCTTCAAATTCTTAGCGTTAACTCCTCAAAGTCTTAGGATTCAACTGCTAACCGCTAATGATCCACGACAAAACATTTGAACAGTCTTCTTTGGTCTGGACTCTCCAAATTTTTGGTCTCAGTTCCTCAAAGACTTGGTTTTGGATCCTCAAAGTCTTTGGATTTGACGGCTTAGCTCAAATTTTTAGCGTTAACTCCTCAAAGTCTTTGGATTCGACTGCTAGCCGCTAATGGTCCACGACAAAACATTTGAAGAGTCTTCTTTGGTCTGGACTCTCCAAATTTTTGCTTTCAGTTCCTCAAAGACTTGGTTTTGGATCCTCAAAGTCTTCGGATTTGACGGCTAACCGCTAATGATCCACGACAAAACATTTGAACTTTGGTCTGGATTCTCCAAATTTTTGGTCTCAGTTCCTCCAAGACTTGGTTTTGGATCCTCAAAGTCTTCAGATTTGACTGCTTTGCTCAGATCTTGACTCTTCAAATCTTAGGTTTCGGTTTCTCCTAGTCTCGGTTCTTCGATTGCTCTTGGTCCCACAAAGTCTTTGAGCTAACAATCTCAGTCTTCACTCTTCAAACGTTTGGTCTTGATTCTTCAATTTCTTGGCTTCAGTTTCTAAAGTCCTGCTTCTTTGGTTCCACAAAGTCTTTGAGATTTGACTGGTCTCAGCTAACAATCTCAGTCTTAAGTCTTCAAATGTTTGGTCTTGATTCTTCAATTTCCTGGTTTCAGAATCCTGCTTCTTTGACTTGGTCTTGGATCCTCCAATTCTTGGAACTTGACTTAATAGCAACCTCTTAAAGTCTCTTTGATATTTTCATTGTGATTTGGTCCTCGTGCCACAAAAACCAGGTCTTGATTTATCATTTCAGGAACCATCCTAAACAACCTGGAAGCCTGTGAACTCCTGACGTCCATCCATTTTGACATGGCCTGTCAATTATTACAGGTTCGTTGACCTATTTGTGTAGGAATTATGTTAATGTAGGATTCATTTGGAATGTTCCAGACTTCACGTATCCCTTTTTTTGTCCCTCAGGTCGACCCGAAAGTTCTGGAGAAGAGCCTCACTCAGCGGTCCTTCATGACTATCAGGGAGAGCTTGAGCAAGGTTTTGACCTCGGGACAAGCCCTGGATGGCAGGGACGCCTTTGTCAAGGTAAAATATATATATATATATATATATATATATATATATATATATATATATATATATATATATATCGGTAAAGTGACTAATTTTTATCATACAGTGGTACCTCGACATACGAGTATCAGGACATACGAGCAATTTGAGATACGAGTAAAATTTTGAGGAAATATTTTTCTTGAGATGCGGAGCTTTGCATTTTTTTCAGTGTTTTTTTCCCTGTTAGTCAGTGCAGAATGGCGGAGCTATCGCTAATACGAGAGGAGTATATACTGCTTCTGGTTGGCTAGTGGTCATGCGTTATCCTATTGTGAGGACATTTGTGTGCATCATTTTGGGAATATTTTGAAGGGAAGACAAAAGCAAACAACCCTCGATAGGTTGCATCTGAAAGTCAGGGTGGAGGCAGGGCCAATAGAGCCAACCCGGGAGAAGAAAGGTATCAAAATGTCTAACTAAATTAGAATCAAGTTTAGTGTAAGGTTAGATTAATCTTATTTTTGAGTGTGTCTGCATCGTAATCCAAGTTCATTTCAATTTGTTTATGTTATGTTACGAGCGCGTTGCCGTGCAAAAAGTCGGGTTGGGTCTGCCAGTACGAGGTAGAACTCTTATTCCAAAAGTAGTTTGACAAAAAAATTGCAGAAAACCATAAAAAAAGAAGAGTCAAGCGGGCATTTTGTTCTGTTGATGAAAATGATCATCCGTGAGAATATAGGCGTGCGTATGTGTGGTTCTTTTGTGCTTCGACGGAGTGGCTTTATGACAGAAATGATTTCTCTATGCTCTGCCAGGCTATTTATGGCCGTCTTTTCATTTGGGTGGTGGACAAAATCAATGCGGCCATTCACAAGCCGCCCGGGGAATCCGACGAGGTCAGGCGGTCCATCGGCCTCCTCGACATCTTTGGCTTTGAGAACTTCCACACAAACAGGTCAGTGTTCTCCTCCTTCAGAGTCCGTGTTCCCATAACATAACCCACTACGACACCTCTATCTAGTAGATGTTTCACACAACCAACTACTACTACTACTACTACTACTACTACTACTACTACTACTACTACTGCTAGTACTACTATGACTAGTACATACTACTACAACTATTATTATTACTATTTCAGCTCCCTCTAGTGGATCCATAACATAACGCTCTACAACATCTACTACTACTACAGCTTTATATAGTTGATGTATAAGACTACCTCCTCCTCCTCCTACAACTACTACTACTACAGCTTTATATAGTTGATGTATAAGACTACCTACTACTACTACTACTACAACTACTACTACTACAGCTTTATATAGTGGATGTATAACACTACTACTACCACTACTACAGCTTTATATAGTGGATGAATAACACTACATCCTACTACACTACTACAGCTTTATATAATGGATGTATAACACTACCTCCTCCTACTACTACTACAACTACTACAGCTTTATATGGTGGATGTATAAAACTACCTCCTCCTACTACTACTACAGCTTTATATAGTGGATGTATAACACTACCTCCTCCTCCTCCTACTACTACTACAACTACTACAGCTTTATATAGTGGATGTATAACACTATCTCCTACTACTACAGCTTTATATAGTAGATGTATAACACTACATCCTACTACTACTACTACAGCTTTATATAATGGATGTATAACATTACCTCCTACTACAACTACAACTACTACAGCTTTATATAGTGGATGTATAACACTACCTCTCCTACTACTACTAGCACAGGTCCATCTCACTAATGTATAACACAATCCCCTTCTACTGCGTCTTATAAACCGGTGCGCCTTATATGAAACACATTTATGATATCCCTTTCATTGAAGCACCTAATAGCCTGGAAAAAACTATACGAGTACCGAAATCAAAGTGCTATTCGCAACTCTGGGTTCTACGTAAATAACTACATTTACTTACAGTACAGTTGTGTTTGTACTTGTTTTTTTCCTGGATTTTCCCAGCTTTGAGCAACTCTGCATCAACTATGCCAACGAGCAGCTGCAGCAATTTTTCGTCAAGCACGTCTTCAAACTGGAACAGGAAGAATACGCCCGGGAAAGCATCGTTTGGGAGCAAATCCACTACAAAGACAACCAGGAAACCTTGGACGTGCTCGCCAACAAGTCCCTCAACCTGCTGGCCCTCATCGACGAGGAAAGCCACTTCCCCAAGGTCCAAAACGGCTCATTTTTTTCAGGCCCGAGTCCTGTTTCCTGAGGTCTAAAGTCTTTCTGATGCTTGTCTATCCTTCAGGGTACGGATACCACCTTGCTTCAAAAAATGAATCAAGTCCACGGAAAGGGGACTATTTACATTTCCCCTAAGAACAACTATGAGAGTCAGTTTGGAATCAGTCATTTCGCAGGCGTCGTCCACTACGACTCCAAAGGTAACCAACGCAAAAATCTAGATTTCATTGCAGTCACCAAGGTTGTGGTTTTATGGGGTCTCAAACTTCACCGTCCGTGCTGGCTTAGTTCCTGCTGAGAAGAGCTCGTAAAATGGCCGTTCATCAAGAAAACAACAATTGCCAATACTTGTTTGTTTTCTCCCGAAGGTTTCCTGGAAAAAAACCGAGACGCCCTGAGTCCAGACCTTCTCCAACTGGTTGAGACCTCCAGTAACAAGCTGCTGAAACTGGTCTTTCACAATCAGTTATCCCCCAACAACACAGGCGCCAAGACCGCAGACAACCCCAAGATGGTCATCAACACTCCCAAAAACACACTACGGGTAAGCTATCATTCTGAAACCCAATAGCCGCAACTGGTCAAAAAATCCCAAACCATAACCTTAATCAAAATCTGTAAGCGTTCATCAAAATATCCCGTGTTTACATCTTAGCAATCCAACGACGGCAAGAAGAGAATTCCCACACTGACCGGCCAATTCCGTCAATCCCTGGAGTCCCTGATGAAAACCCTAACGGGGTGTCAACCTTATTTCATCCGCTGCATCAAACCCAACGACTACAAGAAACCGATGGTGAGCTCGAGGCCACCCGTCAATAGCCCCAAAAAACATTTTATTTCGTCTCCAGCTGTTTGACCGAGAGCTGTGCTTGCGTCAACTGCGCTACTCGGGCATGATGGAGACCATCAGGATCCGCAAAGCCGGCTACCCAGTCCGCTACACGTTTGATGAGTTTCTGGACCGCTACAGGGTTCTTCTCAAGACCTACATCTGCGACCCACAGAAGGTACAAAACAGCGGCATGCTGTTTTGGATGCTCAAATCCACAAAATGTAACTTTGTCTGTCTACAGCAGGGGTGTCAGACTTGGGTTGGTTCGCGGGCCGCTTTAACGTCAACTTGATTTCACGTGGGCCGCACCATTTTAGATATAATATTTAGATTTTTTTTTTATAAATGGATTAAAAGAATTGGATTAAAAGCCCTGAATATTCAGTTTTGTATAGATCTAAAACAATGTTTATTTTAGCTTTTTTATATATATTTTTAGATTTTACCAAATGATTTTTGAACCAAAAACACAGAAAAATAGAATTAAAAATGACAAAAAAAAATTTTAAAAGGGGGGAAATCTGGAAATTTAATATACATCGATACTCTTCATTTGAATTTAATCCTAAAACAGAAAGTCGGCACTCATGATTTACTTTCCCGGGCCACACAAAATGATGCACCGGGCCAGATTTGGCCCCTGGGCCGCCACTTTGACACCTGTGGATTAGAAGAACTGGATTAAAAATCCTGAATATTCAGTTTTTTATAGATCTAAAATAATGTTTATTTGAGCTTTTTTAAATATATTTTTAGATTTTGCAAAATGATTTTTGAACTAAAAACACAGAAAAAATGGATTAAAAAATTACAATTAAAATTTTAAAAGGGGGAAAATCAGGAAATGTAATATACATCTATACCCTTCATTTGAATTTGATCCTAAAACAAAAAGTCGGCACTCATGATTTACTTTCCCGGGCCACACAAAATGATGCAGCGGGCCATATTTGGCCCCCGGGCCGCCACTTTGACACTTGTGCTCTACAGGAAAGCAAAGAGAAATGCTGTGAAAGTATCTGCGAATCCTTGCTGAGTGGCCATGGCGACTGGAAGACAGGAAAGACAAAGCTCTTCCTTAAGGTAAGTTGACTTTTTGATCAAGAAACATCAATTTAAATGAAAAACTTGCTCTTCAGGACTTCCATGACACCATGCTAGAAGTGGAACGAATGAAAGAACTGAACGCCAAGGCACTTTTGATGCAGAAGGTTCTACGAGGATACAAATACAGGTAGTGCCAGATCGAAAAGTATGATTGGATACCCATTCTCATTTTTTTTCATTGTTGTAGGAAACAGTTCGTTAAGAAAAGAGCTGCCGCGCTCGTCATCCAGAAACATTGGCGAGGACACAAAGGCAGAAAACTGTACCGGGTGGTAAGTCAAGGCCACTTAATATTACCGTTAAACTTAACTCTGATAGATTTACTTGTCTCACTTTGTGAGAACAATTGTTGCGTTCAGACTGGAACTATATCGTATTCCGGTCGTATTCCTCCAATTCGATTTTTAGGGCTGACTGGTCACTCTATTTTTAGCATTTTTTATAATAATAATAATAATCGGACATAGGCTTTGTCATCATCATTGACTCGACAAAATGCCTAATTGTCATCATACCCAGAAACTGTGTATGACGAAATGGGTAGTGCGTCTCCATAAGGTGCGTTTTCCCGGCAAAAGACCCAAATAAGTGATTTTTTTTTTGTCGGACTCGTAATTTGGCATTCTGCCGTGATGGATACATCGCTTACTAAGGAAAAAAGCTTTGACACATGTGGTTTAGAGTGTCCAAATAGCTTAGCATGCATGTCTTTGGATTGTGGGAGGAAACCCGGGGAGGACACACAAATTCCACACAGGTAGACCGACCTGGATTTGAACCCAGGTCTCCCACCGTGAGGCCGACGCACTAACCACTCATCCACCGGGCATGTTCATTAACATGAATAATAACAATAAATGCTGTCCCTTATTAAATAAATCAAACTCAAGTAATTGTCCAATTCTCCTATTTTAGGTGCAGAAGGGCTTTGCCAGGCTGCAAGCGGAGATTCGCTCCCGCCAGCTACACGTTCAGTATAAGAAGAAGCGTCAGGCGGCCATCTTGCTCCAGGCCCAGGCGCGGGGCTTCGTGGCTCGCCAAAACTGGAAGCGCAAGAGGGACGCTGTGATCCTGCTTCAGGCTCACACCAGAGGCTTGCTCGCCAGGAGGGCTCGCCAGAAACTGATGAGAAATGTAATGTCAGTATTTTGAGTAATAAGAGACCTTTCTGACAAGACCGTCTGGATATCTTCACATGTTGGCGTAGATGTTTCTGTCCGCCCAAGAGAAAGAAGCCGAACGTCGGGCGGCTTCGGAACGCCAACAGCACCTGGAGGAAGTGCTGAGGCAGAAGAAGGAGACAGAGGCTCGATCCCAGACCGAGTCCATCATGGACCAGCAGGTGGATGACATCTTTGGCTTCCTGCCCGTCGTGGTTGGCGGGCAAGAGGGTCAAGCGCCTGAAGGCTTTGAGGTAAGGACCTATAAAAAACATCCCAAAAAGTTCTTTGGCGTCAACCCCTTGCTGTTATGTCTTCCAAGACTTTGGAGAACAAGCAGCTGCTCCTGGACTCGATCGACATTGACACAGTCTCTATGGAGGACGAAGACCTTCTAGAAGATGACCAGGATGAGTTGGATGAATATCCCTTCTCCAAGCTGGCGTCCATGTACTTCCAGGGCGGCGCGTCACCTTCGCATATCCGACAGAGGCTGAGACGCCCGTTGCTCTACCACGAGGATGAAGGAGACGTCTTGGTACTTGGCTTTAAGTCTAACGGCCCGTTCCAGACTGGTCGGGAAGTCTTTGAGTCCATCGTCTTTGTGTGGTCCCCAGGCCTCGTTGACCGTCTGGTGGATCATCTTGAGGTTCATGGGGGATCTTCCCGAACCGAAGAAGCAGTTCAAGGTCCAGGAGAACCCGTCGCAAGAACGCTTTCTCAGCCAGGATGTCATCGACCGAAAGGACCGACGTCTCAGCCACATGGTCGGGCTGGATCAGGTACCAGACCCCTTGAAATACATCACAAGAGGACTTTTCTAGAACCCTTACCTTTCCATACCTCTTTGTTTTTTAGCGGGTACTCCGAAACAAAAAAGTTCCGCAGCCCTCTCCCGCCCAGGAGGAGTCCACTCCCAACAGAAAAGGATCCATCTTCACAGACCTCCTATCCAGGAACAAGAAGGCGGCGCCGGCAGAAGGAGCCCCAAACGCCCGGGTCTATACCGTCCCGGAAGGGAGCCCTCGCGCCAGGAAGGGCTCCACCTTCACCGACTTTCTGTCCAAGTCTAAGAAAAATGCCAACACCCAGGAAAACGCAATGCCCAGATCTGCATCTAGCTTGCGGAAACCTTCAATCATTGTGGAAGAGGTAAAACCCATACCTGTCAATCTCGGCCAATTGCTCCCCTTGTTAATGATAAAAAAAAACGTATAAAATACGGGAAAAAAGGTATAAGTTGCCAGGTATGAAAACCGATGGCATTTTCACCGGGATGTCAGAACATTTGATCTAAAAACTTCATGAAAATGTCTTTGTTCTCTTTTAGTCAGAGGACCAAACAGATGTGTCCAAGAGTCCCACCTTGGAAACTGTCAAGGAGGACGGTGGCGAAGTCATGATAGGCGAAGGTCCCACCCTGGACAGGACCCTGACGTCTCTGGAGAAGCTGCACATCATCGTGGGCTACGGCATCGTACGGCGAGACCTCAGGGACGAAATCTATTGCCAGATCTGCAAGCAGCTCCACCAAAACAACAACCGCAACAGCTACTTTCGAGGATGGATTCTACTCTCGCTCTGTCTTGGTGTCTTCCCGCCGACTGATCAGATCATACGGGTGAGGAAGCCATTTTGATTCTACAGTGGTACCTCGACATACGAGCAATTTGAGATACGAGTAAAATTTTGGCGAAATATCTTGAGATACGAGACAAATTTTGATATATGACCAGACAGCGGACGCGACAGACTGCTTTTAAGAACATCATGGCCACTGTCTTTCCCGTCGCAACTCCCTCATGTAACGTTTCCTGCGAGCACTGGGCGGAGCGTTGCATTTTTTTCAGTGTTTTTTTCCCCCGTTAGTCAGTGCGAATGGCGGAGCGATCGCTAATACAAGAGGAGTATATACTACTTCTGGTTGGCAAGTGGTCATGCGTTATCCTTTTGTGAGGACATTTGTGTGCATCATTTTGGGAATATTTTGAAGGGAATACAAAGCAAACAACCCTGGATAGGTTGCATCTGAAAGTCAGGGTGGAGGCGGGGCCAATAGAGCCAACCCGGGAGAAGAAAGGTATCAAAATTTAAAACAAAATTAGAATGACGTTTAATCTAAGGTTAGATTAAACTAAGATTTTGAGTGTGTCTGCATCGTAATCCAAGTTCACTTCAATTTGTTTATGTTATGTTACGAGCGCGCTGCTGTGCAAAAAGTCCACGTCCCATCTGCTTTCGTTTTTTTTAAAGGAGGAAAACAAAACATGTTCTGTAAAATTGGACTAATCTTGTCAAGTGATCGAAACAAACTGTAACTTCGTTTCCTTAAAAGTAAAAAAAAAAACAACAAAAAAAATCACGATCGGGAACAGATTTGTACTTTATGTTCTTTGTATTTGCTAATTATGTCCTCCTCCTGTGACAGTACATCCAGAGTTTCATCCGTTCGGCCCCGAGCGGCTACGCTTCCTACTGCTCGGAGAGGCTGCGTCGCACCCTCGCCAACGGCGTTCGAGGGGAACCTCCAGCCTGGCTGGAGCTTCAGGTGCTGAGCCTCATGGGATTTAGGATTTACAGTTTCAGGATTTACAGCCATTATTTTTTTGATATGACAGGCAACCAAGACGAAGAAGCCCATGGTGGTGTCCGTCACGCTGATGGACGGTCGCGCCGTCAACCTTCCCTTGGACTCGGCATCCACGTCCAAGGAGATCTGTGAACTCGTGGCCAACAAAGTCAAGCTGAAAGACACCTTTGGTTTTTCCCTCTACGTGGCTCTGTATGAAAAGGTAAATATCGTCGGTTAGGGCAGGGGTCGGGAACCTCTTTGACAAAGAGAGCCATAAATAATTCATATTTTCAAACATTATTCCTTGAAAAGCCATACTCGGAATTTAAAAGTAAAAATACATGAAAATGTGTGCATTTATTAATCATTTCACCAATTTGAAAGTAAAAAAAGTCTGAATTCTTTTCACTGTTGCTAATCAATCAGAATCAATGAGTATGAATGCAGAAGAGTCTAATGAAGCAAAATTATGATTAAAAAGGCGCTAGAAAAACACATTTACTTGGGTGTAGTACTACAAATACATTTACTTGCGTGTACCAGTACCACAAATACGTTTACTTGCGTGTACCAGTACTACAAATTTGTTTACTTGCGTGTTCTACTACTACAAATTTGTATACTTGCTACAAATTTGTATACTTGCATGTACCAGTACCACAAATATGTTTACTTGCGTGTATTAGGACTACAAATTTATATACTTGCATATATTAGTACTACAAATTTGTATACTTGCGTGTACCAGTACCACAAATACGTTTACTTGCGTGTACCAGTACTACAAATTTGTTTACTTGCGTGTACCAGTACTAAAAATTTGTATACTTGCATGTACCAGTACCACAAATACATTTTCTTGCACGTACCAGTACTACAAATTTGTATACTTGCGTGTAGCAGTACCACAAACACATTTACTTGCGTGTACTAATACTACAAATTTGTGGTCTTGCGTATCCAGTTGAAATGTATTCGACATATATTTCCCTCATTTACTAACTACCACAACACATTTCCTGTAAACTGAACTGGCAGTGAATGAGTTAAGCTCATGATAACCCACCCACAAATGTCCACTATAGTAACACTGTCCCTGATCGGGTTAAAATGTCAAAATAAAGTCTTACTCGCATCAAATGAAGCGACTCAAGTCCCCAACCTCTATTACACTGCCACATTTATTAACCCGTGGACTCTCGTTTCCAAGGTCTGGGCCCTAGGCGGCGGCCGCGAACACGTCATGGACGCCATCTCTCAGTGCGAGCAGGAAGTGAAGCGCCGAGGCGGACAGGAGCAACACGCCCCCTGGCGCCTGTTCTTCCGCAAGGAGATCTTCACGCCCTGGCACGACTGCGCCGAGGACGCCGTTAGCACCGAGCTAATCTATCGGCAGGTCGTCCACGGCCTGAAATTCGGCGAGTATCAGGCGGAGAAGGTAAGCTCGGACGGCGACCAGGCCTCCGCCCCGGTCGACAAACCTTTTGACTTTTTGCCTCTCCTTCCCGATGCAGGAGGACGTTCTGGTCAAACTCACCGCTAAACACCTCTACATCCAGCACGGCTTGGCGAACAGCGCCGAGGCGGCCAGGGAGGCGGTTCGGGCCTGCGTCGGAAACTCCCAGCTGGAGGCTAAGTCCGAAACCAAATGGGTGCAGATGGTTAGCACGGCCCACGCTGAGGTAAGTCGCGTGGCATCGCCCGGGAGACGGACATTTCTGATGGTGGGCTTCTTTGGTGCCAGGACTTCAAACTGAGTGGCCAGCAGCTAACGGCTAATTCGGTCAAAGCTGAGATAGTGGACTACGCTCGGGAGAAGTGGCCCATTTTCTTCTCCAGGTTCTTCGAGGTGGTCAAATTGTCAGGTAGGACTCGATTTTAATCCGAAATCTATGAGAAGGAGAATTTCAGAGATTAGCGAGGATGTGTCATGTGACCAGTTGTCGCCTTAAAATGGCCGCCGATAGATAACAAATGTCACCGACGAAGGAAACGGTAAAACAATGAATACAACTACAAAATAGAAAACAAAAACCCATTAAAGAGATAAAATTTGTTGTTTTTTTTGGAAGGTAAACACAGATTAAAGTCAATTCCAGTGGTGTTTGGTGCCAGGGAGGAGTTTTTAGCAGTCATATTTTCCAGGTTTAAATAAATAAACATATCTTCCAGAATTTAATTATTAATTTTATGAACAATGACATTGACATGATCGTCTTTAAGAAGTTTGCTTTGTTAGGAGAGAAAAGTAGTAAAAGTAAGATAGCAAATTTGTGTAGTCTGCTTTCAAAATTGATTAGCATATAGACTAACCTAACATACTAATGCTTTTTGAATGTTATACTTTAATTGGTGGATAAATAGACATATCTTCCAGAATTTAACATTTAATGGACATTGATATGATCGTCTTCAAGATTTTCGCTTTGTTAGGAGAGAAAAGTTGGAAAAGTAAGCTAGCAAATTTGAGTAGTCTGCTTTCAAAATTGATTAGCATATAGGCTAACCTAACATACTAATGTTTTTTGAATGTTATACTTTAATTGGTGGATAAATATACATATCTTCCATAATTTAACATTTTATGAACAGTTTTATTGACATGATCGTCTTTAAGATGTTCACTTTGTTAAAAGGAGAAAAAAGTTGGAAAAGTAAGCTAGCAAATTTGTGTCGTCTGCTTTCAAAATTGATTAGCATATGGGCTAACCTAGCATACTAATGTTTTAGTATGTTATACTTTAATAGGTGAATAAATAAACATATCTTCCATAATTTAACATTTTATGAACATTTATTTTGACATGATCGTCTTTAAGATGTTCACTTTGTTAGGAGAGAAAAGTTGGAAAAGTAAGCTAGCAAATTTGGGTAGTCTGCTTTCAAAATTGATTATTAGCATATGGGCTAACCTACCATCTAATGTTTTAGTCTTTTTTCCAGTTTTTTTTTCTTAAGCAGTCTGTGTAGACAAAATAAATAGAACAAAATGAGCCTTTTGGTCAATTTGCAGGTCCTCCGCTGCCAAAAAATAAGTTCATCGTGGCCATAAACTGGACCGGCATCACCTTCCTGGATGAGCGAGAAAAGAGACTCATGGAACTCTCTTTCCCAGAAGTCACTGGCGTTAACTCCAAACGGTAAAAATCAAGATAAATCAAACTTCCTACTTTAAAAGAAAACATTTTAACCTTTCGATTCCTTCTTGCAGAGATGCTAAAGCCCCAACGGTGTCCTTAGTGACCCTGAAAGGAGACTTCACCTTGAGCGGATCCACCGTGGAAAACATGGCCGAGTTGGTCACCATGTTCCTCAGCGGATTGACGGAGCGCTCGCAATACGCCGTGACCCTGAAAGAGATGGAAAAACCAGACGACCCAACGTTCCTAGGCTTTCAAAAAGGCGAGCTCATCGTCATCCTCAAAGAAAATGAGTTCTCGCAGCAGCGTGGCTGGATTAACGGACAAAATCCCAGAACGGGAAAAACGGGGGCCGTTCCAATGGAGGCCATTTTAATCCTGCCAACACTCAGCAAACCTTCCAATGAAGTCATGGTATGGAAATAATTTGTTCAGTTTGTTTTTTTACAGTGCATCTAACGTCAACTTTTGAATAAATTTCCACTGTCCCTAAAAAAAATGATTTTTCATTTCTACATCAGAGTCTCCTCAACCTGTCTCCAAGCCAGAGAAAGAGCATTCTGGCTAACCAAAAGGACATCGGCACATTTGAGCGAATTGCCCCGGTTACCTTGAAGGAGTTTTCCCTCGAGTATTTCAGGTAATTCCACTTTTTTTTTAAGTACCGTATTTTCACGACTATACGGCGCATCGTATTTTTAGGCGCAGTGTCCGCAACGAGTGCTATTTCTGTATTTGACACACACAAAGGACGCACCGTTTTTATAGACGCAGCCAGGCATGGCAAAACATACACCAGCTTAAACATACACGCTACACCCACACGCTAAAAACACGTTTTTAAAAAGGCAACGGAAGCAAAACTGAGTTCGGTTGTACTTTATTTAGCCATTTTACGATGTACTCACGTCATCATCACCCACAAAGCCATCAAAGTCCTCATTTTCTGTGTCCGAATTGAACAATTGTCCAAATGAGTCATCGAAAACGCTGAGTTTTAGACGTTCGTCCAGGCGGCCACAATCCATTCGCAAGCTAGTAGCTAGCGTAACTATTCCAACGCTGCCTTCCACGCTTCGTAAAGCTGTGTTGATGTCAATGTGTACAGGCCACAATCCATTGGGTGTATTGACAAAAGAACTACATATCCCAGCAGTCACTGCGCAGTAATTTTTCTACGGGGAAAATAGTAGAGTCGGGGGCTGCTTGCCGTAGTTGTAAGCGCTGTAGAGGATAGTGCACCCAATTGACTGATTTATTTGATTTTATCGTGATAACAATTTTAGTATTGGTCCATATATAAAGTGCACTGGATTATAAGGCGCGCTGTCTATTTTGGAGAAAATTTAAGACTTTTATGTGCGCCTTATAGTCGTGAAAATACGGTACATTTTTTGTAAAAAAAAGTTATCACTTAATAAGGGGAATTGCAATCATTAATAAGGGGGCAGTTGGCCCAGGTTGAAGGGTATGCAATAGCGAACACGTCAACATAGCATTGTCTAAATCTTGAATTTAGTGCTTACTGGTTATCTATTAGGACCCGACAGCTGTTTCAGGCCACCATAAAAAAATTCAACTCTCTACGTCGCACGGTTTGGACAAACATAGCGAGAGAATCTTAACATACACACACACTCACAACCATAAATCACGCTTTATAAGGATTATAGGTAATTGCAATCATTAAGAAGGGCAGCAATCCTATATGTCCACAGGCAGCCCACGAGGGATGTAAACCGGCAGGTCATCGCCCGAAACTCCGCCCCCGAGCGGCTGTGGTTGAACTCCCGCGAGCCCATCAGACAGCCGCTTCTCAAAAAGCTCGTGGGCAATAAGGAGCTGAGCCAAAAAGCCTGTTTGGCCTTCACTGATATCCTGAGTTTGCTCTTACGCCACGTACAAAATGGCCTTCACCGAATCCAAATGTGTTCGTTTCCACCTTGACTCTGTGCGCACCCGTCTTAAAGTATATGGGCGACTACCCTACCAAGCAGATGCAGAGTCCCCTGGAACTCACTGACCAGATCTTTGAACCCGCCATGGAAAACGAGATCCTCAGAGATGAGATCTACTGCCAAATCATGAAACAGTTGAGCAGCAACAACAACCGGTAAGTTGCACTCTGTCTTTTACCCATCAAAATATACCAATTATTTTTCCTTGGCGCACAATTCCCAGTTCCAAGTGTGAAAGGTATAAAAAAAAAATCATGCAACACAAACTGAGTTCGGATTTCCCTCCTAATTTGTAAGATTTCAATAAAAACACATTTCCTTGACAATTAAAACCTGGTATAGCATTTCAAAATGCATTTTGTGGAAGATTTACATGCATTTTAAGTTTAAAAAAAGAAGTGGAAAAGCGCACACAAGTTAAATAGAATTATTTTCATGCATCCTTTCCATTCATCACCAAAAGCTTCATTCATTTCCAATGGGGAAAAAAATGAGCTCATATCAACTGGAATTGACTTTTAAAAAAGCCACAAAATCTACATCGAACAACAAGAAAATGCCCCAAAATCACTAGTCAATGATCCTAAACATGCAAAAATAGATCCTGGTTTTATATATATATATATATATATATATATATATATATATATATATATATATATATATATATATATATATATATATATATATATATATATATATATATATATATATATATATATATATATATATATATATATATATATATATATGTATGTATATGTATAAATGTATATATATATATATGTATGTATATGTATGTAAATATGTATATATATATATATGTGTATATATATATGTGTATATGTATATATATATATATATGTATATATATACACACATACACACATATACACATTATACATATATACATTATACATATATACATATATATATACATATATGTATACATATATATGTATATATGTATATATATGTATATGAATATGTATTTCATGCAACGTGCTTATTTATTTATTTACTTATTTATTTATGTCTAAAATATCTTTTTCTGTGTCTGTATTCTCACCCTACTGCGACAGTGAATTTCCCGAATACAGGATGAATAAAGCTATCTAATCTAATAAGTACCCTAAAATGAACTAGCTACCCAAAATAAAGACCTATCTCCCCACCATGAACATTTCCTCATTTGTTCTTCTTCTGAACATATTTGTAGATTCAGCGTTGAGCAGGGTTGGCAGCTTCTCTGGTTGTGCTGTGGCCTCTTCCCTCCCAGCCAATCACTTTTGAAGCACACCCAGCGATTCCTGGAGTCGCGGCGCCGAGAGCCGCTGGCTGTCGACTGCCTGAAACGACTGCAGAGTTCTTTGAGGTCAGGAGGTCCCCGTCCCGTGTCTTTCTTCACTAGTAACTGAGATTTCCGTCCGTTCGTCCCAACCCAACAGAACGGAGCCTCGGAAGTTTCCACCTCACCAAGTGGAAGTCAACGCCATCCAGCAGAACAGCACGCAGATCTTTCACAAAATCCATTTCCCCGATGACACGGGGGAGGTACTGAATCTTCGACGTCTCCGCACTTGAAACAGAAGAACTTTTAACTTTGTGTGTATCCTCTGCAGATATTCGAGGTGGCAACCAGCACAAAGATCAGGGATCTCATCAGGAATATTTCCGGGAAGCTACAACTGAGTACAGCAGACGGTTTTAGCATCTTTATTAAAGCGCATGACAAGGTCCGTTGATACTTTTCCTTTAACGTATTTTCTCGCATATGCGCTGTATTTGTCGCTAAAAAAATGATGACTGAATCGAGGGTACGGCTTATATGCGCATAAATTAGACGAAACTGCAAGATGACAAAGACGAAAAGCCATAACAGAAGACAATGAAGACTGAGATGCTTCCTCTTCTTCTCCTTTGCTTATTTGCACCGCTTTATGCCGATTTTAAACTGTTTTGGCAAGATCTCCTTGGAATTATGTTTTTCGTTCGTATTCCGGCTCACCACACTATAAACACAAGTCACGACGATCAGTTTTCATTGAGTCACACTTCTTCTACCAAAATCCTCACCTTTGATTCTGTCATTTGTTTCAACTATGCCGAATCAAACTGTTACAAAAATTCTGTGCAAGTTTGGACAATTTTTTTTGGACTCATTTTAAAAGCGTTATTTTTTTTATCGTAGGTCCTTAGTTTGAATGACAGCGACTACTTCTTTGACAGTCTGAGGCAGATCACAGACTGGTCCAAAATATCCAAACGCCTTAAGGACGGTAAGTCTTGAATAGTCTTGGAGATTCTGTACGAACATTTTATGAGATTTAGTTTTTTGTGGGTTGTCCAGGTGGTCTAGTCGGCATGCCCTACCAGGTCTTCTTCATGAGGAAACTTTGGTTTAACGTGATCCCGGGCAGAGACTTGCAGGCGGACCTGATCTTCCACTTCCCCCAGGTACCGACCAGAGAACCATGATAGGTCGTTATCTTCCAGAAAATGACAAACTCAACACCGAGTTTGTCTGAACGCTTCCAAATTCCTTAAACCAGACCATCAGATATTTGTTAATTATGGATAAAACCACTAGAAATTGTCAAAACCTTGTCATTTTGAGTCGAGCTAACGTTAAGCACTAGCCTACAGTCACCCAGGTCGCAAAACTGAACGATACGGCCGGACTTTGTGTCTTCCAGGAAGTTCCCAAATACCTGAGGGGTTACCACGTGTGTACCAAAGACGACCTGGTCCAAATTGCCTCCCTGCTCTTCCGCCTTAAATCGGGTAACGACAAGAGTCAGTTTCCAAGCATCCCGAAGATCTTGAAGGATCTGGCGCCGCACGACCAGCTCAAGGCCATGTCTGAGAACGAGTGGAAGAAAGTAAGACCGTCGTACATCGCCGACATTTCCGCCGAGTCAAATACGTTGGCAGGGAGACAGCGGGCCGTGCTAGCTATTTTACACGGCGACTCCCGTGTGGAGTTAGCATTAGCGTTTGCCAATAGCATACCTGGCAACTTATACGTTTTCCCCGTATTTTATACGTTTTTTTGATCATTTCAAATGGTGTACGCCGTATAACAACTTTTGTACGGGATATTTTTGTACGTTTTTTTGTAAAACCGATCTCGTTTTACCCATTTCGGCTCTAATCTGGATTGTCTTGGTATCTGCTAGCAGATCAAAACATCATTGTCGACTGCTAATATTGTCATGCTTTAAGCATGGTATGTCAATCATGTCCGCCTTTTCACTATATAAAGATAGCGTGTCAGCAAGCAATGTACCCAGACAGTCAAGCTGTCAGGGTCATACAGCGACATCTACAAAATCAGATTTTCCCCCTTTTACATCAATAATTCTAATTTTTTAATCCATTTTTTTCTGTGTTTTTAGTTCAAAAATCATTTTGTAAAATCTAAAAATATATTTAAAAAAGCTAAAATAAACATTATTTTAGATCTATAAATAACGGAATATTCAGGGCTAAAAAAAAAATTGAAATATTATATCTAAAATGGTCCGGCCCACATAAAATCGAGTTGATGCGGCCCGCGAACCAATCCGAGTCTGACACCCTTGGCATACTCATTAGCTTCTGTTTTGTTGATATTAGAGCATCGTGGCCGCCTTCAACAAACAGGAGGGAATGAGCGCGGATGAGGCCAAAGTGGCGTTTCTGAAGCTCGTCTTCCGTTGGCCAACGTTCGGCTGCGCCTTCTTTGAAGTCAAGGTGATCCCCTCTCGCGCCCCCATGTGGTTTTTCTACAAGCCGGTCGCCGCATTGAAGAGCTTTTCTGTGATTTCAGCAAACGTCCGAGCCGAGTTTCCCGGACATTGTGCGGATCGCTATCAGCAAGCAAGGCCTCACGGTCATTCATCCCAAAAGCAAGGTTGGACAAAAGCTTCCCAGCGCGAGGAGGGTTGGCGTCGTTCTACCTGAGGCCTCTTGTTGTTTCTCTTAGGAAGTGTTGGCGAACCACCCGTTTAACCGTATCGCCAGCTGGTGCAGCGGCAGTACCTATTTCCACATGACCATCGGCAGCTTGGTGGCGGGAAGCAAATTCTTGTGCGAGACGTCATTGGTGAGGGAATTTTGCGCCATTTTGTGGGAATGTCAAACAACCTTTCCCCTTACAGATAAGGATACGACGGGAATTCTGCCATTTTGGTTTTGATTAGATTAGATTAAACTTTTTATATCCCGTACTCGGGGAAATTCACTGTCGCAATAGTAAGAAGGTGAAAACAGACATAGGAAAAGACATTGTAGACCTAACGAGAATAGAAAATAAGTAAATAAATAAATAATAAGAATAAATAAAAAATAAATAAATACATAAATAACAAAATAAAATAAATAAATACATAAATAACAAAATAAAATAAATACATAAATAAATAAATACATAAATAACAAAATAAAATAAATACATAAATAACAAAATAAAATAAATACATAAATAAATAAAAAAGTAAATTAAAAATAAAATAAATAAATAAAAAAGTAAATTAGAAAATAAATAAATAAGTGATGTAAATAAATAAGTGAGTAAATAAATTGATAAATACTTAAATGAATGAATAAATAAATGAATGAATAAATTCTAAAATTAAATTGAAAAATAGAGGTACCAGTTAGTAAATGCTAACATTTTAAAAAGGTAAAGAAATAAGTGCAATTCATATATATATATATATATATATATATATATATATATGTATAATATATGGAGTTTAATTAAATGATAATTATTTTTCTCTATTTTCTTCTATTTTTTTCTATTTTCTTAAATCTTTATTAGATTTTTTCAAATGTATTATATTGCAATTTGCTATAAAATCCTTCTTCGCAAGCACACGAAGAATATAAAAAGTATATATCTTATTATTTTCATGTACTGATATATTCCCTCCATGCTTTTTGCTGTTCAACCTTAATTCCGACGACAAAGCAATTGAAAGAGGATATTTGAGGACGATTTTGTGCGAGTCTTCATGTCACCTTTTCAAAACAGGGCTACAAGATGGACGACCTCATCACGTCCTACGTCAACATGTACATGCAAGAAAGAAGGCCGGTGCAGAACAGGAACCAGCGCTTCAACTGATCGATTCCTTGACATGTATCCTTGCGTACCACCATCAATTCCTCTTAGAAATTTAAGTGTATACAAGCATAAATTGACTGTAACTCCAGTCTTAAATATTTATTGAATCAATCCTCATCCAATTCATTCTTTTGCTTGATCTTCTAACAAATAAATGCTCATTTTATGCCCATGGTTTACGTTTCATTCTATTTCCCTCACTTATGCGTGTCGGAAGATTTTAAGTTTTTCATTATTTTGCTCATCCTAACAATACTATGTTCATTTTTAATTATTTTTAAAGGACTGCACAGGTTGTGTGCTGATTCCATGAGTCGATAGAATGAAGTCTCAATGGACACTTGAGCATTTAACGCTGGCTGACGAGTTTGTCCACCGGAGGGCGCTACCTATGACAGCCTGGAAATGAATTACTACAATGTTATTAAGGTAAGATATCGTATTTTTTTAGTAAAACCAGCATTTACTGTAGTTTTTACGAAAGACATACGGCTAATCGTAAAAGTATGAATCATATGCGATCATTTTTTTACCTAGGTCTACATTGTCTTGTGTGTCTTGTGTCCGTCTTGCTAATTTTTTTTAAATAGGTGTGACCCTACTTCACGATTTTTCAGTTATTATTATTTTTTAGATAGGGGTGACCCTACTTCGTGTTTTTTTTGGTTATTATTATTATTATGTTTTTAAATAGGGGTGACCCTACTTCACAGTTTTTCAGTTATTATTATTTATTTTTTTACTTCACGGTTTTTCGTTTATCGCGGCCATGTATGCTCTACATTAACCGCGATAATCGAGGGATTACTGTAAACCTGGACTGTGTGTTTAAAGTGGAGTGAAAAAAAGTAGCGTTTTATAGTCCATAAATGACGGTAATCGGTCACTCAGTAGGAATGTAGATAAACACAGGAGGTCTTCAGTTTACGATCTTACCGTAACGTCGTAAACGAGAAACCATTAGGGTTTTAAGAACATGGATCTCAATGTCAATTAGTAATACTTCATTAGTGACTCAATTAGTAATACTAACTAATACCAGTTATAATAGAGTTTTTTACTGGATTGATTTTTTTTGCCTAACACGTTTACATGCAAAATAATACGTAGGTATTTAGTTGCACGTGTGGGTGCCTGGCCAAGAAGTTTTTATGAGGAATTTTCTCAAGAAGGCTTGTTGGGGGAGTTCTCGTAACTAAAATGTATGGCAAATTATTTTGTTGACGAGAGGCGGGGGGTGCCGAGGGGCCCCGCTCAACATCTTATACGGCACCCCCCACATGCTTGATGGCCTGGGAACGTTTTTTTTCTGCCTGGTTCTAGATGCGCCTCTTGTTTTTTTTTGAGAAAGACTGAATAATCTCCTTTTATATTTATATATATATAATCTCATTTTATATAAATATTTTTTATATCATTTGTTATTTATTTGTTTTTTTCTCCCTTCCCTACTTATTTATTTTGTTTACTTATTGTGTTGACTACTTCTTTATTGATTATTTATTCATTTGTTTGTTGTTGTTTTTTCACTTTCCTACTTATTTATTTTGTTGACTACTTCTTTATTGATTATTTATTTATTATTGTTTATTTGTTTGTTTACTGTTATTGTTTTCACTTCCCTTCTTATTTATTTTGTTGACTACGTCTTTTTTGATTATTCATATATTATTATTTGTTTGTTTGTTGTTGTTATGTGTTTACTTCCTTACTTATTTGTTGTTGACTTCTTATTATGTTGACTACTTATTTATTTATTGCTTATGTTGTTGACTACTTATTCATTATTTATTTATTATTATTATTTATTGGTTATTTGTTTGTTTGCTGTTATTTTTTCACTTCCCTACTTATTTATTTTGTTCACTACTTATTGTGTTTACTACTTCTTTATTGATTAGTTATTATTATCATTTATTTATTTGTTTGCTGTTGTTATTTGTTTACTTCCCGACTTATTAGTTGTTGACTACTTACTTATTTATTATTTATTTTTTATTATTTATTTGTTTGTTTGCTGTTGTTATTTTTTTACATCCCTACTTATTTATGTTGTTGACTTCTTATTATGTTGACTACTTATTTTTTTATTATTTATGTTCTTGACTACTTATTTATTCATTATTTATTTATTATTATTCATTGATTGTTTGTTTGTTGTTGTTATTTGTGCACTTCCCTACTTATTTGTTGTTGACTTCTTATTATGTCGACTACTAATCTATTTATGACTTATGTTGTTGACTACTTACTTATTCATTATCTGTTTATTATTATTATTTATTGATTATTTGTTTGTCTCCTATTGTTATTTGTGCACTCCCCTATTTATTTATGTTGTTGACTACTGTATTTGTTTGTTGTTGTTATTGTTGGACTTGGTGTTGGTGCCGAAGCTTTAAATCCCATACTTGTTTAATGACAGTAAACGCATTGAATTGGTTTCAATTACATTTTTTAAGGGGCGGATTTTTTTTTTGGGGGGGGGGGGGCGGTCAGACAGACAGAGCGTCTCAGCCAACAAAGCCTTTAGTTAAAGGGGCGGGAGGGTGTTCTTTGTCCCAATTAGCAGCCCATTAACAGGGTAGCCATGTCAAGACGCAGATAGTGGCCTCATTGAGCGACTCCATTTGCACGCCGACGACGAGGACAAAGACCCCCAAAAAAAGGCCCGATGTCCTCGCCGGCGGGCAGCTGTGCTATGAAAGACATATCTTTCTACTTTCCGCATCTGGGCCGCCGGCTGTGTGACTGATTATTTTTGGGGGCGCCGCGAGTACCCCCCAGGGGGCGTGGCCCCAAGGCCGACCGACAAGGGCCCCTGTTTCCCCACTGTCTAACCTTTATCTTCCCATTGCCGACCCCAAACGGAGCATCTCCGAGGGCTTCGCCCGTCGATTTCATTGGACGACGGTCCGTATTTGGGGGCGGGGCTTCTTCGGCGGGACCCTCGTGGTCTCCATGGAAGCCCAGGCCGGGCGAGGGGTGCCATTCTTCAGCACTTAGTCTGACTTGGGGCTATTGTGGTACGCAACAAGTGGCTCTCTGAGGAGGGAGAAAGGGGAGGGTTCGGGGTTCAAATCCCAGCCTCCCGTCGAGCCCTCTGTCTCTCTCTCTCTCACTCTCTCTCTCTCACTCTCTCTCTCTCTCTCTTTCTAGGTTGTCCAATTTGCAGAGGCTCAAAAAAAGCCGCCGTCACGCCGCCAAGAACATCTTGAGGGAGGAGAAAAGGAGCGCCGGTTGTCTGTCTTCAAACTTTTTTACTTGGCAACAAACTTCTTCATAAGGTGAGGCTTTTCAATGGGAACTTTTGAGTCCTAAAAGAATTGTATTCTTGAGAACTGGAACAGAATCTGATTGGATTTTGTTTGGGTTTTGGATGTGGAGAACCTACACATTTGTAGTTGTTTACATTTGGGCGTTAGGCTGGTATTTACTAGGTATTGAATTGAATGGGTTTATTGTTATGATACAAGTAGAATGAGATTTAAATTCTCAGCACCAAGTGCATAAATAACAACAACAACAACAACAAACTATAAATAGCAATTGCAAACAAACAAATAATCAATAAATAATAATAATAAATGAATAATAATGAATAAATAAGTAGTCAAGATAATAAGAAGTCAACAACAAATAAGTAGGGAAGTAAACAATAACAACAGCAAACAAACAAATAAATAATAATGAATAAATAAGTAGTCAACATAATAAAAAGTCAACAACAAATAAATAGGGAAGTAAACAAATAACAACAACAACAACAAACTAAAATAATAAGTAGGTCAACAATGCTTGACATAAAATAAGTGACTTTTGTGGGGCTGATTTTGTTCCACAATCTAGTCCACTTGGACACATTTAGTCTGCATTTTTAAATGCACTTTTCCAAATATATCCAATTTTCATCCGATTTTTTAAATATTTTATATTGCTTCTAATTGATGATTTTGTCTTAATTTCCCGCCAATACACTTTTTGTATTATACGACGCCACATGTGTCAAAGTGGCAGCCCGGGGGCCAAATCTGGCCCGCCGCATCATTTTGTGCGGCCCGGGAAAGTAAATGATGAGTGTCGACTTTCTGTTTTAGGATCAAATATATTAAATTTCCTGATTTTCCCCCTTTTAAATCAATCATTGTCATTTTTAATCCTTTTTTTTCTGTTTTTAGTTCAAAAATCATTTTATAAAATTTAAAAATAGATTTTTAAAAACTAAAATAAGCATTGTTTTAGATCTATAAAAAAACAATATTCAGGGCTTTTAATCCAGTTCTTTTAATCCATTTAAAAAAAAAAAATCTAAATATTACAGTCAAGCTGTCAGCGTCATACAGCGACATCTACAGAATCTTGAATTTAGTGCATACTGATTGGTGACCTCGTCCACTTTGGAGAACATTTTAGACTTTTAAGTGCACCCTATTTCATTAAATATGTGTCGTGTTGCATTTTTATTTTTTTTAATCGCTTAATAAGGGGAATTGCAATCAAAAATAAACAAAGCAATTGGCCGAGGTTGACACGTATGTAATTATACGACGCCACGTGTCAAAGTGGCGGCCCAGGGGCCAAATCTGGCCCGCCGCATCATTTTGTGCGGCCCAGGAAAGTCAATCATGAGTGCCGACTTTCTGTTTTAGGATCAAATATATTAAATTTCCTGATTTTCGTAACCAAGATTACTTGAACATCTTACGATTCCTCAATCTGGGAGACAAGAAACTCAATCCGTTTGACGTGACCAATCAGTTCACGCGCCTCATCTGGCTCGGCGATCTCAACTACCGAGTGAACTTCCCCCATACGGTAAATTTCGGAACTAGCAAGCATTAACGTGGGCGGTCGTCGTGACTCGGGTCTAGACGAATCACCCTGTGAAAAGTTGATGTGATCGGTTGAGGGTTCTACTATAATACCTTGCTGTAAGAGTGTCCCAGCATACGAGACGTTTGAGATACTAGGAAAATTTGGAGTACATTTTTGCCCTGAGATAAGAGACAAATTTGACATACAGGTGCTAGGTGGTCCTTTTCAAAATGCGCAGTGATATTCATTAGATTAGAATTTTATTTCATCCCGTATTTGGGAAATTTCCTTGGTTGCAGTAGCAAGACAAACACAGAAGACATTGTCCACTTGGACACATTTAGTCTGCATTCTTAAATGCACTTTTCCAAATATATCCAATTTTCATCCGATTTTTTTATTTTTTGTATTGCTTCTAATTGATGATTTTGTCTTAATTTCCCGCCAATACACTTTTTGTATTATACGACGCCACATGTATCAAAGTGGGGGGCCGGGGGCCAAATCTGGCCCGCCGCATCATTTTGTGTGGCCCGGGAAAGTAAATCATGAGTGCCGACTTTCTGTTTTAGGATCAAATGTATTAAATTTCCTGATTTTCCCCCTTTTAAATCAATAACTGTAATTTTTTAATCCATTTTTTTCTGTGTTTTTAGTTCAAAAATCATTTTGTAAAATCTAAAAATATATATAAAAAAGCTAAAATAAACATTGTTTTAGATCTATAAAAAAAACTGAATATTCAGGGCTTTTAATCCAGTTCTTTTAATCCATTTATTAAAAAAATAATCTAAATATTAAATTTAAAAAAATTAAAAATGCACTTCAATTCATTCATTTTATGACCCACTTATCCTCACAATGGCCGCGGGAGGTGCTGGAGCCCATCCCAGCCAACTACGACCCCCAGTCGGGGGCAACCTAAATTGGTGGCCAACCAATCACGGCACAACGAGACAAACAACCAATCGCTTACATCTAAGAACAATTTAGCATACAATTAGCCTAGCATACTTGTTTTTGGGACTTGGGAGGAAACCAGAGTACCCGGAGAAAACCCAAGCAAACTCCACACAGCAAGAGCCACCTGGGATCAAACCCACGACCCCAGAACTGTGAGCCCAATGCGTTAACCACTCGTCCACCGAGTCGAAAATCGTCAGCTGGCTCTCATTAGTTCTCACTGTAGACCACCCCATTGTTTGGGCGTCGCGCACAAACCCACACAAAGTCGTTGAAACTCAGACTCATTCCTTTTGTTCCTAAAAATGTGTAACTTGGCAATAAGCCTATGATTTGTGCTTTATTTTCCTTTTTTCTCCAGTCAGGATAAAAAGAAAGGACGTCCTTAAAAATCAAGGCGGGCCCGACGATCTGTCACGAGAGACCCCCGGGGACCCCAGGCGTTCGCGGGTGATTAAGTGTGAGGTGTGTCTCAAAAATAATATTCAACCAAGAGTGGAATGCGGGAGATAAACTTGACTCCATTTTGGATAAATACGTCTCGGGAATATCCACCCGGGTTATGTTGAGGTTACACTATTCATTTACAGAATTTGATAGGTCGGATTTTGCTAGGCCACACCCCTTAGTCGTTTGTTTTGTCAAATACAGCAAAAAAACAGCATTTTACTCATCCGTGTTGTTTCTTTGTTGTGGTGTTTTAGTTGTTTTTTTCTATAAAAAAATGTCATCATTTTTATCGGAAAAACGGTTAGTACCGTATTTTGCGGATTATAAGGCACATTTTTTTCATAGTTTGGCCGCAGGAGCGATTTTTTTTCCTTCTTAATTATGCATTTTTTTGGCTGGTGCGACTTATACTCAGGTGCGACTTATAGTCCAGAAAATACGGTATGTGTCGTGTAGGAAATAGCTCCAACTAAAAACACCAAAAACAACAAAATCATTTTAATTTTTTTCCGTCTGACCAATCAGTGAGTTGATCTTAAATAAGTGGGCCAGCCGGTAAGTATTATTATTATTTTTTTTAATTAAAACATTTTACAAAAGATTGATAAAATGACAGTTTTATTGTTTTTACATGATAATTACTTTTCAAATTGCTACGCTAGCTCGTAGTATTGCGAGGGCGTTAAATGTTACGTTTTTTTCTCAACTTTACTGTTTTCCATTGAGTCACCTGCTTTTTGTCGGATTTTTTGCCTTTTGATACTTTGTAAAGTTTCAACTATGCAGAGGCAAATCGCTACATAAATGAATAACTTCCATTGTTTTGAATCTCTGTGAGGCTTCTTCATATTTTTTGAATACTCTGTGATAAGCTTTCATCATTTAATTAGTGTGTTAAAACTCATAATAGTTAGACTTGAAGTATTGCAAGATTTTAAGCGCCCAACGTTCCTGGAGATAGTCGTCACAAGAGTCCGGGAAAAATGTCTCTTATTTCCTGCCGAGAAAGTTTTGATCTTTTTGAACAAGTCAGAGTGAAGTCACCAGCAGATTTTCTTCGGCTAGAAGCGACACTAGTGTTTATTGTTCATCCGTCGAGACTAGCGTCTGTGACAAACACCCCCCTGCCGAGTGGAGTTTCCTGTCTCGGTCTATCCCGCCGACTGTCGCGGAATTATCAGTTAGAAATCACCCTGAGATTAGCATCGTTAGCGTATCTGACTGGCAGTTCTTTTTGTGACACCCTCAGCATTCTCCATTTTCATTTTGAATTTGACATTCATCTTATTTTGAAAATTAATTTTTTTTGAAAAATCTTATTTAGAAACATCTTATTTAGAAAAAACTTATTTTGAAACATCTTATTTTAAAAAATCTTATTTTGAAAAATCTTATTTTGAAACATCTTATTTTGAAAAATCTTATTTTGAAAAATCTTATTTTGAAAAATCTTATTTTGAAAAATCTTATTTGTAAAAATCTTATTTGTAAAAATCTTATTTGTAAAAATCTCATTTGTAAAAATCTCATTTGTAAAAATCTCATTTGTAAAAATCTCATTTGTAAAAATCTCATTTGTAAAAATCTCATTTGTAAAAATCTCATTTGTAAAAATCTCATTTGTAAAAATCTCATTTGTAAAAATCTCATTTGTAAAAATCTCATTTGTAAAAATCTCATTTGTAAAAATCTCATTTGTAAAAATCTCATTTGTAAAAATCTCATTTGTAAAAATCTCATTTGTAAAAATCTCATTTGTAAAAATCTCATTTGTAAAAATCTCATTTGTAAAAATCTCATTTGTAAAAATCTCATTTGTAAAAATCTCATTTGTAAAAATCTCATTTGGAAAAAATTGGAAAAATCTCATTTGGAAAAATCTCATTTGTGAAAAATCTCATTTGTGAAAATTTCATTGGGAAAAATCTCATTGTGAAAAATCTCATTGTGAAAAATCTTGATTTTCTTGAAATTTTGAAAAATATTCATCCCACAGACCCCCGAGATGGAGTGGGCCACGACACAGCCGCCGTTCCCGGCGTCCAATCAGACGGCAGCGAGCTGCGCGGTAGAGTCGGTGACGGAGAACTTGCTCTTCGGGAGCGTCTACGTCCTGGTCTTCTTCCTGGCCCTCAACGGTAACGGTCTGGCCCTTTGGATTTTCTCCCACCAGCGCGGCGCCTCCTCCCCCGCCAACGTCTTCCTGATCCACCTGGCCGTGGCCGACCTCTCCTACGTCTTCATCCTCCCCCTGCGGGCCACCTACCACCTGACCGGGGGCCACTGGCCCTTCGGCGAGGCCCCCTGCCGACTGGCCGGCTTCCTTTTCTACGTCAACATGTACGCCAGCTTGTACTTCCTGGCGTGCGTGGCCGGGGACCGCTACCTGGCGGTGGTCCACCCCGTCCGCTCCATGAAGGTGCGCCGCGCCCGCTACGCCCACGCCGTCAGTTTCGGTCTGTGGGCGCTGGTGATCGTGGCGATGGCGCCCCTGCTGGTCAGCCGCCAGACCGTAGAAGTGGACGGCGCCACGGTGTGCTTACAGCTCTACCGGGAAAAAGCTTCCCGTAAGGCGCTGATTTCCCTCGCCGTGGCTTTCACGCCGCCCTTCCTGGCCACCCTATCCTGCTACCTCCTGATCATCCGTAGCCTGCGCCGAGGGTCCCGCCTGGAGCCCACCCTGAAGCTGAGGGCCTTGCGCACCATCGGTCTGGTCATGCTAATTTACGTGGTTTGCTTCCTGCCCTACCACGCCAGCCGCGCCACCTTCATCCTAGGCTACGGACACCCGGATGCGTCTTGCCGGACGCGGCGGGGTCTGAGCCTGGCCAACCGGTTGACGTCGCTCCTCACCTGCCTGAACGGCGCCCTGGATCCGCTCGTCTACCTGTTCGGGGCGGAAAAGTTTCGCGCCACCTTGACGCGACTGCTCTGCAAGGATAACGCCGTGGCGGCGTCGGGGCTCACCAGCGGGGAGTTGAAGGCCACTCGCGAGAGTTCTGTAGGCGCCAAGTCGGAGTTTTGAACCCGAGATAAACTCTCGCGGGGATGGTCTCTCCCGACACCCTCGCCCCGACTACCCCCCCCCCCCCCAAAATGACCCGTCCGTCCATTTTCAACAGTGTAGCGCTTATGCTAACAAGGTTCGCAGGTCGCTAAAGCGTATCCTTGCTAACTCCTCCTTTAACTGGTCCTAGTATACCGTCCGCATTCATTATCATTCATTCATTCATTTTCTGAACCGCTTTATCCTCCCTAGGGTCGCGGGGGGTGCTGGAGCTAAAGATGGAAATTATCCTTCAGCTACAATCTTAAATATTTACATGTGTTCATTCACATTTTCTGAACCGCTTTATCTTCTTAGGGTCGTGGGGTGTGCTGTAGCTAAAGACGGAAATTATCCCTCAGCTTAAATCTTAGATATTTACATATTTATGTTCATTTTCTGAACTGCTTTATCCTCCCTAGGATCGTGGGGGTGCTGGAGCCTATCCCAGCTAACTCCAGGCCAAAGGCAGGCGGGGTAAAACCCTGAATTGGTAGCCAGACGATCTCAGGACACGAGGAGACAAACAACCAATCACAGTCATAGGTGAAATTTAGAGTGTTCAATTAGCCTAGCATGCATTTTTTGTGGGGAATGTGGGAGGAAAGCGAAGTACCCGGAGAAAACCCACACAGGCCCGGGGAGAACATGCAAACTCCACACAGGTGGACCTACCTGGATTTGAACCCAAGACCCCAGAGCTGTGAGTTGAAATTGATTCCACGCTACCTGTAACCAAATTGAAGGCAAAGTACCACGGCACCCTCAGCGACTTTCTCCCAAAATAATGCGATCCTATTGACTTTCTTCTTTTTCGATTTCTGTCCGGGAGGGGATTTCTTTTGAAGTGAAACCAATGAGAGAATTTACATATAAAGTACACTTCTACTTACAAAACTTTCAAGATACGAAAAAAGTCTTGGAACCAATTAATTTCGTAAGTAGAGTTACGACTGTATTAGGGATAATCGAGGGATTACTGTAATTATATCTATCCATCTTTTTGCAATGTGAAAGAGCACCTAGCATGTTAGCATTTAGCTTAAAGTTCTAATGAGTCCTTAAACGACCCCAAAGAAGCACTAATTTCACCCAATCGTGCATTTTTAAAAATACAAATGTCTATATTTTGTCACCACTATTCGATACCATGTTTACTTGTGCTTGACAAATCATTGTAAATACTTTGTCTTAATGTCTTCTTCTTTTTTGGTTTGATATTTTGTATATTTGTGCCTTTTGTACTCGTCCAAATGAGGTTTTATCCACTTTTAACAATTGAACACATTGAAAAGCTTTTTCAAAACAGGTTAACTCTGGCTGTATCCCCCCCCCCCCCCCCCCAAAAAAAAACTATATTTGCATGTATTATTTTTACCTTACATAGTTCATTTTGCTAAAAATCTAAAAGGAATCCATTCCGAAAATGGATCAATTATACAGCTTTATTTCTACTTACATTCTCTTGAACTAACTTTAACACTTGTAATCTATCTTGTGTGGTGTAAAAGCTTTTTTACGACTTTATAACAATGACAATAAACCTTTTACGATAACATTTCAATCTACAAACTAGATTCTTTCAGTACATTTAGTACAAATATGACATTTCGCCATCAGCGTTTTTCTCCGTGAAAGTGACAAGACGCTATTTTAAGATCAGCAAGAACTGGCCACTGCATTTTAGCACATGTACTTTTTTTTCCCCTGCGTCATGTGAACATATTGTGGCTTTTTTTCATTTTTTTTTTTCAGCCGTCAAATTTTCCTCCTGTTTCTACAATACTTCCTGTCCATTGCGTCAAATCTTGAGCCTTTCTAAAAACACTATTTCCTGAATAATAAAACGACCAGACCAGCTCAAATAAACTGAAATTCTGACCCCTCACTTTAAAGCTGCATTTTAAAACATTTATAGACATAAATATCAAACTCCTATGTCTACTTATATTAGAAAAAAAAATAATTATGTTCATTTAACAAGTCATGCTCAGTACTTCCCCTTTTTTAACCGAGTTCCTGCTTTTATTTGTCGTGTTTTATTTTAACAGACACCCCCAAAAATAAGCTGATTTTTCCAGTCGATACAACGACAAGAAATATGAATTTTGCTTGTATGTTTATATTTATTGCATATGTGACACATCTGCTTTTTCAAGTGGTACGCATGGGGGTGCGGATGCCGGTTTGAAATGAGGAAGTGAGAATGAAAGAACACTTGTGAAAGATGAAGCTCCCCAGAAAGAGAGAAAAAAAATGAAAAAACAATCAGTATTAATGTAAGACGACCTTTTTTTAGACGAAAAGGAAAGAGGACAACGATGCACAGCTACCACACTTGGTGTCACGGTAATATTAACCGCTCAAAAACCGAGGATCTGCTGTCCAAGGCCGCCAGAGATGGAAGCTTCCTTATTCGGGACAGTGAATCCATACAAGGGGCGTTTGCCCTTTGTCTTTTGTGAGTAGAAACACGACGTTGCACTTTGACCTTTTCTCTCGTCAAATGTGATGACTATTGTGATGTTAATTGCAGATTTCAGAACCAGGTGTACACCTACAGAATCCTGCCCAATGAGGATAAGAAACTATCAGTACAGGTGGGTGTCTTTGTGGGTTGCAGGTTTCAAAATAGGTTTTGAAATTGTTGATTGGGCTTCAAAGTTGGCCCCTTATCATGATTCGATTTTATTATTGAAAATGGAACATTAAAACTCACACAGATTTGTTGAAATGGTGTAAAATATTTGTATTTTTGGGAAGGTTTGCCTCTGCATAGTTGAAACCGATAATGTAATCCATATGTATGCGTTTTTTCTCGTATTTTATATGGTTTTGGATCATTTGAAATTGGGAATGCCGTATAACTAAATCATAATAGTAAAAATATAAAATAATACATGCAGTTATTCAATTGAATTTGAATTTACGTTAGATCACGTGTGTCAAAGTGTGTGGCCCGGGAAAGTCAATCGTGAGTGCTAACTTTCTGTTTTAGGATCAAATTAAAATGAAGAGTATAGATGTATATTAAATTTACTGATTTACCCCTTTTAAATCAATAATTGTCATTTTTTTAATCCATTTTTTCTGTTTTTAGTTCAAAAATCATTTTGTAAAATCTAAAAATATTTTTAAAAAAGCTAAAATAAACATTGTTTTAGATCTAGAAAAAACTGAATATTCAAGGATTTTAATCCAGTTCTTTTAATCCATTTATAATAAAAAAATCTAAATATTATATCTAAAATGGTCCGGCCCACATGAAATCAAGTTGACGTTAAAGCGGCCCGCGAACCAACCCGAGTCTGACACCCTTGCCGTATAACAACTTTTGTAAAGGATTTTTTAAAGCCTTTTCACTATATAAATATAGTGCGTCAGCAAGCAAGTACCCACTACCCACACAGTCAAGCCGTCAGCGTCATACAGCGACATCTACAGAATTTTGAATTTAGTGCATACTGATTGGTGACCTCGTCTTTTAAGTGCACCCTATTTGAGTAAATATGTGTCGCGTTGCATTTTTAATTTTTTAATTGCTTAATAAGGGGAATTGCAATCAAAAATAAGCGAAGCAATTGGCCGAGGTATGTAATTCTTAATTGGAATTTACCCTAAATCCTTAGTCCAATTCATCATCAAAAGATTTAAAAATTTTCAAAGTCTGATTCATCATCATCAGACTCACCAAACAATTGATTCCATTCTTCTTTTTATTTATTTATTAATTATTTATTTTTATACCCCTACTATTACCTTAAAAACTTGCCAAAGGCTATTTGGATTGGGCTAGCTTTTGTAAAAGAAGGTCGATTATCGCCATCTGGCGGACAAAGACAGGTTTTAATGTCTCTGATGGCTGCAGAGAGTACTTTTTTTCCACCAGCAGGGGGGAACGTTTCACCGGCATTCGTGTATAATGCGCACCCGAACTTTGGTACAAAATTTGACACGTTATACATGAATAAATACGGTAAGTCATAAGCAGTTTTAGGTTTCCAACTATCTTGCCAGATCTGTGTTTTTTTTTTCATCTTCCGTCCAGGCTTCGGAAGGAGTTCCCATCCAGTTCTTCTCCATGCTTCCAGAACTGGTGGAAGCCTATCACAACCCCAACATGGGACTGGTCACGCATCTCCAGTACGCCGTCCAAAGGGAGGAAGAGATGGACGACGAAGCAGGTTTCGGATCTTTTCCATTCCATTTCAAAATCCCCGACTCTCCAAAAATCCTCTGATTGGCCTTCCAGAGTGCAGCAACCCTCCCCCGCAGCTTCCGCCGAGGAATCCGGCCAACGAGTTGAAGGACGGCGACGTCAAAGGCTGCGAGCAAGGCAGCAAATGCCTGTCGGAAACGTTCCTGATGAGGCTCCAGCACACGGACATGTTCACCACGTACGTTCATTTCGACAAAAACGCCGACAAAAACGGGCTGGCCGTTAAGTCCGAGAACTTTTTTGAGTATTTTCAGGATCCCTGAGGAGCAGCAAGCTCTGATTTTGGACTACTTCAGGACCTCCATCTGTCAGGACGCTGAACAAGTCCAGACAGGAAACCCCAGCCTTCCTGGTCTCAAGAAACTCATGGTCGCCATCTGTAAGAATCTGAATAGGTACGTCATCCAATCGTAGCAACCGAGGAAAACGTATCATAAAACCCTAATCCTAAAATATCATTTCTTGGGGGCGAGGCAGTGAAATTTCCCGCATCCTACCGGCTCTGGAGATTTTCCACAGAGCGTTGGACCCACAGCTTTCGCCAGTCCTTCCAAAACAAGTGAGTGGGGTTCTGTCTTCGGCACCCTCGCTAAACCCAACGACAAAAATAAAAACACAATGGGCTTTTCTTTCAAGATTCCGGGCCAATCGGTGTCCTTGAGGCTGGAGCAACTGACAAAACTGCTGTACTCTATCGAAGATAAGGTCACTTTTCTGGCGTAAACATTCTGAAATCAACTACCGTATTTTCTCGCATATTAGCCGTATTTGTCGCTAAAAAATGATGACTGAATCAAGGGTACGGCTTATATGCGCAAGAATTAGACTTGACATGCACGAAACTGCAAGTTGACAACGCCATGGCGCCCTGACACAATGACACCATGGCGCCCTGACGCCATGACGCAAGACAATTTGACCAATACAGTCATTTATTTCAAAATAGAGAAAAGATAAACAGATAAAACGCAAAACAACATCTATTTTGACGTCTATGAATGAAATTTGATTAAAAAAATCAAGCGTATCTTGCATAATTTTTTACTTGTGCCTGCCATTGCTCGCTCAGGGCGCCGCCATCTTAGCTAGAGATGACAAACTAGACCACTACGGACACACTTCCTGGTTGTACTGCTCACTCCACTTCCTTTTTGAATATGTCTATGTGCAGGCAACACCCTTTGGGAATGTGTTATTATTAATCGATTTATACAGTATCTCAGAAATAGCATGTGCGATGATTTTTCTTAATATTTTCCCTTCATAGTAACACATTTGTACTCCCTATTAAAACCATGAATTCGGAGGTTAAAATTGTGAATCAGGGGGCGGCTTATACGAGAGAAATTGTCAAATTCAGCCATTTCAAGGCAATTTTAAGGGTACGGCTTATACGCAGATGCGGCTAATATGCGAGAAAATACGGTGTCATTCATTTTTATTTCTAGTTCAAATGTTCTTCTCTCCATTCAGGCTATAAACGCTGTGTTTAACTCCGTCGGCTATGACGGAGGCCACAGAAAGTCCCTGATACCGCCAGTTATCTTTGAGGTAACCCTCGCATCTTTCAAGGAATGTTTTGTCACGTATTGAATGGTCGCCTGTCGCCCGGAAGGTCAAGCAAGAATCTCTAGGAATCCCCACCAGGATGTTCATAAAAGTAGACGTGGAAGGTGGCAAGCTTCACCTCAGTAAGGCCAAGGATGGGCCTGATGACAAGTACTTTGTGCACAACAAAAGTAAGGGAAATGTTTCGGTTTGGGATGTTCTGGTGTTGACGTGCGCTTTTTGAACCATCCCAGTCAGGCAACTGGTGAAGTCGCAGAAGATGCACGCCAAACTGGTCATTGTGGTGGAGACGGAGAAAGAGAAGATTTTGCGCAAGGAGTTTGTCTTCGATAACACCAAGGTCAGACGCCATGATTGTCATCAGACGTAGACCATCAGTAGAAAAAACGAAAACCGACCCGAGAGCGACAATTTTCTTTGCTGATACATACCTGTCAACCTCTACCGATAACTGCCCTTATAAATGATTATGATTCCCCTTACAAACCCCCAAAAAACCTTACAAACAACGTACGAGTCGTACGGTGTTTGTAAGGTTTTTTGGGGGTTTGTAAGGGGAATCATAATCATTTATAAGGGCAGTTATCGGCAGAGGTTGACAGGTATGCTGATATAAGATGAAAATTTGATTGAATGGATGCTAGCTTTACAACTGTGCAGTAATCCCTCGAATATCGCGGCTTCGCTACATCGCGATTTTTTTCTGGGGATTTTTTGGGGGGTAAATTACATTTTTTTTAAGTTCATAAAAATGTAAAAATCCACGATGAAACTCGCAAGCGGAAGCCACTCACTCACCTGTCATCCGCTTGCTATTAGGACTCAGCACTGAAGAAAATAATAATAATAATAAAAAAAAATAATTTCATAAAAATGTGAAAATTCAGCACTGAATTAAAACTTTTTTTTTAAATAGGGGTGACCCTACTTTGCGATTTTTCATTTATCGCGGCCATGTCTGGTCCACATTAACCGCGATAATCGAGGGATAACTGTATTAATCTGGTTATTTATTCCACTTAATTTTTGTCTAGGATTCTTTTTGTTTTATTCATTCCAAAAATATGACCAATTTCTTTCATTCATTCATTCATTTTTTGACCCGCTTTATCCTCACTAAGATCGCTTGGGGTCGCTGGAGCCTATCCCAGCTGAAATCGGGCCAAAGGGAGGGGACACCCTGAATTTGTGGCCAGCCAATTGCAGGGCGCGAGGAGACAAACAACCATTCACACTCACCCTCATACCTAGGGTCAATTTAAAGTGTTCAATCACCCTAGCATGCATGTTTTTGGAATGTGGAAGGAAACCGGAGTACCCGGAGAAAACCCACGCAAGCCCGAGTAGAACACACAAATTCCACACAGTTGGACCGGCCTGGACTTGAACCCAGTTGTCAAAACTGAGGCATACCGTATTGACCTGAATATAAGACGATGTTTTTTTGCATTAAAATAAGACTACCCAGGTTGGTCCCTGGGATCGAACCCACGACCCCAAAACCGTCAGGCCGCCCCCAGTTCCTTTCATTACTAGCAAATGTTCAACCTATGATTTAGGATATAGAGGTTGTAAACACGTATATCTGCATTCTCACCCTCTTGCTACTGTGACAACAAAATACGGGATGAATAAAGTTATCCAATCCAATCCAATCCAAGTTATATAACCCTAGTCAAAGTGGTAACCTGTTTAACCGAAGAAAAATTTAGATTTCCCTTCTTCCATCAGAAAAGAGAAGGTTTCTGTCAACTTCTTCAACAAATGAAGAACAAGCATTCGGGAAAACCGGAACCGGATATGATCACGGTCTTTGTTGGCACCTGGAATATGGGTAAGACCCCCGAATTCAGATCCCTGGGAACCATGGTAACAACAGATGTCCTCGACATTAAACTACACCAATGTCCTTTTCTTCCCACGAACCAATAGGAAATGCGAGTCCACCTAACAACCTGAACTCCTGGTTCCAGTGTAAAGGCCAAGGCAAAACCCAGGACGACACGGCCGACCACATTCCGCACGATATTTACGTCATCGGGACCCAGGAGGACGCCCTGGGTGAGAGGGAGTGGGCCGAAAGGGTGAAAGAGATCTTGAGGAACATCACCAATATCAGCTTCAAGCAGGTGAGAACTTGGGAATCGAACCCGGATGGACCATCCATGGTTAAAAACCCCTCATTTTTGGCAGGTGGCCATCCAAACGCTGTGGAACATTCGAATTATGGTTCTGGCCAAGCCGGAGCATGAAAACAGAATCTCACATGTTTTCTCGGACAGCGTCAAGACGGGGATTGCCAACACTTTGGGTATGAAAACCAAACCCCATTACAGAAATACCTTGAGATACGAGCTTAATGCGTTGCAGGACTAGACCTCGTATGTCAAATCGATTTAAATCACTAAATACAAAATCCGTTCCCCCCGTCTTTGAAAAAAAAAACACCTAAAAATGGAAAAACATGTTTTTAATTGTTCTAATTCACCACCTACGGCGTAGGTGTCAAAGTGGCGGCCCAGGGGCCAAATCTGGCCCACCGCATCATTTTGTGCGGCCCGGGAAAGTAAATCATGAGTGCCGACTTTCTGTTTTAGGATCAAATTAAAATGAAGAGTATAGATGTATATTACATTTGCTGATTTTCCCCCTTTTAAATCAATCATTGTCATTTTTTAATCCATTTTTTCTGTGTTTTTAGTTCAAAAATCATTTTGTAAATTCTAAAAATATATTTAAAAAAAGCTAAAATAAACATTGTTTTAGATCCATAAAAAACGGAAAATTCAGGGCTTTTAAGCCAGTTCTTTTAATCCATTTATTTAAAAACAAATCTAAATATTATATCTAAAATGGTCCGGCCCACATGAAATGGCGTTGACGTTAATGCGGCCCGCGAACCAACCCGAGTTTGACACCCCTGTGTTAATGTATTCTGCCGTGGCTTTTGAGTCGGAACTAGTTGCTTCCCCATGCCTCACAACTGACTGTATCCCAGTTCGTTTTTTAAAGTTATGGATCCAGCCACGACTGTCTTCTTAGGTTCCGTTGTCTCAAATTTCTCGTATGTTAGACACTCATATGTCAAGGTATTACTGTACTCTTGGTCAAGATTCATTCATTTGAGTGGTAGGGGGACTTTAAAATTTGATTTTTTTTCCCCTAGGAAACAAGGGAGCGGTCGCAGTGTCCTTCATGTTCAACGGAACCTCCTTCGGTTTCATCAACAGCCACCTGACGTCAGGAAGCGAGAAGAAGCTCAGGTTTTGCTTGTCGTTCGCTCCCAAGTTGATTTTTTCGTATAGGAATCTTGAAATTGTAAATTATTCGACTCTGTGCAGGCGTAACCAAAATTACTTGAACATCTTGCGATTCCTCAATCTGGGAGACAAGAAACTCAATCCGTTTGACGTGACCAATCAGTTCACGCACCTCATCTGGCTCGGCGATCTCAACTACCGAGTGGACTTCCCCCATACGGTAAATTTCGGAACGAGCAAGCATTAACGTGGGCGGTCGTCGTGACTCGGGTCTAGACGAATCACGCTGTGAAAAGTTGATGGGGTCGGTTGAGGGTTCTACTCTAAGACCTCGATGTACGAGTGTCCCAGCATACGAGACGTTTGAGATACTAGGAAAATTTTGAGTAAATTTTTGCCCTGAGATAAGAGACAAATTTGACATACGGGTGCTAGGTGTTCCTTTTCAAGATGTGCATTGATATTCATTAGATTAGAATTTTATTTCGTCTCGTATTCGGGATATTTCCTTGGTTGCAGTAGCAAGACAGACACAGAAGACATTGTAGATCTAGGTAAAAAAATGGAGCCACACACAGGAAATCCACAAGGTGGGGAACTTTTGCAGACTGAGGTTAGATATGCAGAATGATGAGAGGGAGGGGCTTCTTTTAAAATGGAGATACGGTTAGGGGAAGCTGTGAGGACTTGAAAGTAAAGTTTCATTGTCGCAGTAGCAAGAGGGTGAGAATACAGACAGGAAAATACATTTTAGACATAAATAAATAGGTCATAAATAAGTTAATAAAAAAATATATATATATATATAAATTACAAATAACATAAATAAATAAATATATACATCAATAAATAGATAAATAAATATACAAATGGATAAATATATAAATAAATAAATATACAGATGATAAATATCAAAATAAATAAATATCAAAATAAATAAATATGAAAATAAATAAATATCAAAATAAATAAATATCAAAATAAATAAATATCAAAATAAATAAATATCAAAATAAATAAATATCAAAATAAATACATATCAAAATGAATAAATATCAAAATGAATAAATATCAAATTAATAAATATCAAAATAAATAAATATCATAAATAAATTTCAAAATAAATAAATATCAATATCTGAGTGCATTGAGCTCGTATCTCAAAGTATTCCTGTAGTGTAAATAAGCCAGTTGGACCTGAGAGCTTTCAAATGAAACATCAATACGTCTGAAGTGACGAGTGAATCGTCACGCGAGCTCGGGTCCTGCGACGCATTATGTTCATATCTCAAGGCAAGACTGTATTTCGCACCCCATCAGGAGGCAGAGTACATGGTATCCAAGATCAAGCAGCAGCAGTACCAGGAACTCCTGAGCCGAGACCAGCTTAACATGGAGATCAATGACGACAAGGTCTTCTTGCACTTTGGTACGCCCACATTTGTTACATTTGTACTTATAATTCTTCAAAGAATGACTTTTCTTGACTTATTTCTTTATTTCTTTGGTATTTTAGCTGAGGAGGAGATCACATTTGCCCCCACGTATCGCTTCGAGCGCTACACGCGGGAAAAGTATGCCTACACAAAGGCCAAAACCACAGGGGTATGTTATGCTATGCTATGTTATGCTATGCTTTTGTTTTGCCAGATGTTTTTCCTTCCCCACTTTTTAATGCCTTGACATGTCAAAGTATATGCTGTATATATATTTAGCATTACACAAAATACACCAATAGAGCCCATATAATGTGTCAATCACTCAGCATCTGAACAACCAAATCTAATCTGTATTTGTAAACAAATTAAACACTTAATTTTAGTACTATTTACATTTACATAGTGCTTTCAACCCATTCCCATTGAACAAACAAATATTTTCTGCAAACAAAATGAGTAATACAGAGTTTTAAACATAAACACGTGACCCTGCATTTATGATATACAGTAATCCCTCGATTATCGGGGCTTCACGACATCGCGATTTTTTTCTGGGGGAATTTTTTTTTGTTAATTAAGTTTATTTTTTGTAAGTTCATAAAAATGTGAAAATCCACGCTGAAATTTCCAAGCGGAAGCCACTCCCCCTGTCCTCTGTTTGCTATTAGAAGTCAGCACAGAAGTTAAAAAATAAATAAATAAATAAATTTAAATAGAGGTGACTCTACTTAATTTTTTATTTTAATTGGGGTGATTCCACTTTGCGGTTTTTCGTTTATAGCTAAGGGTCGTGGGGGTGCTGGAGCCTATCCCAGCTGACAGGCGGGGGACACCCTGAATTGGTGGCCAGCCAATCGTAGGGCACAAGGAGACAAACAACCAATCAGAGCTAGGGGCAATTTAGAGTGTCCAATCTGCCTACCATGCATGTCTTTGGAATGTGGGAGGAAACCAGAGTACCCGGAGAAAACCCACACAGGAGAACATGCAAACTCCACACAGGTGGACCGACTTGGATTCGAACCCAGAACCCCAGAACTGCGAGGCCGACGCAATAACCACTCATTCACCGTGCCGCCTAATATCAGTCATATTTCAATAAAAAAGTAAAAAAATGACAAACAAAATAGACCCTCATAGACAAATTAATGAAAATTTAAGAATTTACTCAATAAATTGGACATCTATCCTCGTCAATGGCAGCACGGACGCTATTCTCCTAAAAAAATGTTGCTATTTGCCCTTTTATTACAATGACGTCTTTTTTAAGCGATAAATCTAACCTCCCCGGATACGAAAAATCACATATAAAAAAAATGAAAAATGAACAAAATAATCAATACCACATTTAAATTAAGATAATCACTCCATATCGGAATTGAATTTCCCTCATTGCAAATGCACCCCACTGTGATGCCCACGCGCTAATCTATCCATATTATAATACGTTTTGTAGGGTATCCTTAACATCCTTTGACTAAAGATGCTTTATTCTAATGGACCATTTTCCACTGAAATCTCACAGACCAAATATAATTTGCCATCCTGGTGCGATCGTGTCCTGCGGAAATCTTACCCTCTGGTCCACGTGGTCTGCCAAGCTTATGGTAAGTCCTTTTTAACAAATTAATTTCAAAATTCTACAAAAAATATCAACAACTATAAAGATTCTAAGCCCAAATATTTGTTTCCCATCGGCCAGGCTGCACAAACGACATCATGACCAGCGACCACTCACCAGTCTTCGCCTCCTTTGAAGTGGGCGTGGCTTCGCAGTTTGTCTCCAAGCGGGGTTTGTTCATGCCACGAATGACTCCCCAGTTTTCTGCAAAACCACTGACTTGCGTGTTTTTATTTTTTCCAGATCCAAACAGCGCGCCCCAAGGTAGCATCCAGATCATGAACTGCAAAGCAACCCTGCGGACAAAGTCCAAGACCAAGTTCTTTATTGAATACTACTCCAGCTGCTTGGAAAGTAAGCAAACAGACCTATTGATGTTTCATTGATGTTCAACCAGCTTATTTATACCACAGTAATACCTTGAGATATGAGCTTAATCAGACTCGGGTTGGTTCACGGGCCGCTTTAACGTCAACTCGATTTCATTTTAGATATAATATTTAGATTTTTTTTATAAATGGATTAAAACCCCTGAATATTCAGTTTTTTATAGAAAAAATTACAATTATTGATTTAAAAGGGGCAAAAATCAGGAAATTTAATATACATCTACACTCTTCATTTTAATTTGATCCTAAAACAGAAAGTCGGCACTCATGATTGACTTTCCCGGGCCACACAAAATGATGCGGCGGGCCAGATTTGGCCCCTGGGCTGCCACTTTGACACCTGTGCTGTAGGGCAAGGGTGTCAGACTCTTCTTCGTTGCAATGCGGAAGTGCGTGAACGTATCTCCAGTGGGCAAATAACCTTTTTCATTTGTATCATTAAATATCTCGTGCATCCATTATTGAATATGGTTGGTAAAAAGCGAAAGGCTTCTATTGAGGGAGATGCAAGGAAGAGGCAAGCCATTTCATTTGAAACGAGTGGCAATAATAACGAAGCTTGATGCGCGTGACAGTGGTGAGCGTTTCACGGGCATACAACTTGAATCGTTCGACCGTCAGTACCATTTATAAACAGAAAGATCGAGCAGCAGGACCCAAATATTGAACGTTGCACAAAGTTTGCAAATCAATTGAATGATGCCATACAGTGCTACCGCATCATTTATGATGAAAAAAAGAAGAAAACTGTGCAATCGTCGTTAGATCGCTTCTTTCGGCCAGTTTCTAATACATAAATCTCTCTCTCTCTCTCTCTCTATACAGTACTGTACATATTCTCTCCATTTTATTAAATGTTTTTTAGTACAAACCAATGCGTGTTACTTATACAAGCCTTAAACATACAAATGCACTTATATAAACCTTCAATATACTTATATAGGCCTTAAACATAAATTATAATACAAAATATAGCACTGAATCAACTTACAAACAAATTCAACTTATGAACAATCGCTCGGAACCTAACTCGTTCGTAAGTAGGGGAGCGTCTGTACTCGCAATTTTCCTCGTATCTCAAATTTCCTCGTATGTCACGGGACGCTCGTATGTCAAGGTATTACTTTGAACTCTTAGCGTACTACGCTAATCATCTGAATCTGTCTAGAGACCGTCAGGACCTGCGAAGGCGAGAACACGGATCATTCCGATGGCTCCATCAAAGTCTGGTTCGGCAACCAAGTTGAGGTAAGAATTCTACCGGGAAAAAAACCCCGCATCGGTCACGGAAACAGGACGAATCTCGTCTATTTCTAGCTCACCCCAATCATATGCGACGCCGAGTACCTGTTGGACCAGCACATACTCATCTGCGTGAAGTCCACCGACTCGGACGAGTCTTACGGTAAAAATTGGGGGAAAATGTCGAACAAGAGCAGATTTAGTCTGGAACTTTTTTATTTTTTATTTCCCAAAGGTGAGGGTTGTGTGGCGCTACGAGCTGCCCAGTTATGCTACACCGAGTTCCAGGTGGCGCTCACGCACCATGGTGAAAAATCGGGGGTGTTGATTGGAGGGATTCAGCTGCATACTTCTGAAGGTACACCCACGGAAAAGCTATACGGTGAGTGGGATTTATTTGAATTGAATGCTTTTATTGTCATGATACAAGTACAATGAGATTTAAAGCTTGACCACCAAGTGGACAAACAACAACAACAAACAAACAGGCAAATAAACAATTTATAAATAATAACAATAACTAATAAATGAACAAAAAATAACATAATAAATAAACACGTAGTAAACATAATAAGTAGTCAGAACATAGATAAGTAGAGTGCACAAATAACAACAAAAAATAAATGAACAGATAAATAATCAATAAATACTAATAAATATCAATAAATAAGTAGTCAACATAAATAGGTAGTAGTAAACATAAGTAGTCACAACATAAATAAGTAACGAAGTGCACAAATAACAACAACAAACAAACAAACAAACAGATAAATAAGCAATAAATAATAATAGGTAAAAATAATCAATTAATAATAATGAATAAATAATCAATAAAAAAATAAAAAAATAATAATGAATACATAATAATAAATAAATAATCAATAAATAATAATAAATAAATAATCAACAAATAAGTAGTCAACATAATCAGTAGGGGAGTGCACAAATAACAACAAACTAATGACCAAATAAATAATCAAGAAATAATAACTAATAAATAATAATAATAAAAAACAATAAATAAGTAGGCAATATAATAAATAGGTAGTAGTAAACATAAGTAGTCACAACATACATAAGTAGGGAAGTGCTCAAATAACAACAAACAAACAAATGAACAGATACACGATCAATAAATAATAACTCATCAATAAATAATAATAATAATGATAAATAAACAATAAATAAGTAGTCAACATAATAAATAAGTAGTAGTCAACATGGATAACTAGTCAACATTGAATAAGTGGTCACATTTATAAGTAGGTACAAAGTGACTAAAGTGGTTAGCAGTAAGTCTTGATTTGGTGCAGAACTCCAGTGGAGTATGATGACGACTGTTGGGAAGAAACTGTCTTTGAGTCTGTTTGTCTTGGCTGTTATGGCCCTGAAGCGCCTGCCAGAGTTGCAGCAGGTTGAAATGGTGAAAGCCAGGATGTCTATTGTCATTTATCATGCACTCCTAGGCACCGGGGATTTGGAGATGCTGGACAGGGTAGGGAGGGGGCAGTTTAATGGTCCGCTTCATCTGTTTGTTTCTTTGGATTTCAGACTTTGTCAAAGTGGAAAGAGATGACTCCAAAGGCAAAAGCGGCGACAAGACTCCGTCCAGCCAATCGGCTCATGACATATCGAACCCCAGCTACATGGAGGTGTCCTACAGGAGTGGCAGAGTGATTGACAAAGGATGGAGTTACAGCATGCCGCCCAGGAATTTGCCTCTTGGTGGACAAACCAGTATAGAAGCAAAGAAGAGCCCCGCTGGGAAACCCGTAAAGTCAGCGTGAGTGACTGGTTCCACAAAAAAACAAACCCCCGTTTTCCCCGTGAAATCCAGTAAAAGTTTAGTTCCGTTTACTTTTGATTCTTGACGGAAACTTGTTTTTGTTTTGTTTTGTTTGTTTCCTAGCGCTGTGGAGCCATCGGAGATGTTTGACAATCCACTCTACGGTTCCATGAAACCATCACCAAGTCTGTCCAAAGAGCAGGATGGCCCCCTTAAGAACCAACCCGATCCCGTTCTCGCACCCAAGTCGCAGGAGGGCGAGACGGAGCGCCCCCCGGTGCCCACCCCTCGCAATCGTTCCTTCACGCACTCGGAGTCCAAGCCTGTCTTGCCGCCCGCCGTCGCTCAGAACAAGAAGCCGGTGGTTCCGTCGCGTTCTCAGGGCTGCGTCGTCAACAGTCGACCGCCGGTGCCCACTAAGATTCGATCGGGACCACCGGACCCGCAGGCCAAACCCAGAGACTACCGGGATGCCTCCGAACTCCCTGGCAAGAACAGGCCACCAACGAGGCCTGGACAAACGCCGCTCCAAAAAGACCGTAAGTGGACTGAAAATATCAATATCATGTGTCCTTCCACAGCCCCAAAACATGCATGCTAGGCTATCTGGATGCTAAATTGCTGCTAGCTATGATTGGTGCCTCACTGTGTGGAGTTTGCATGTTCTACCCGGGCTTGCGTGGGTTTTCTCCAGGTACTCCGGTTTCCTCCCACAGCCCAAAAACATGCATGCTAGGCTAACTGGATGCTAAATTGCCGCTAGCTAATATGGTGCCTCACTGTGTGGAGTTTGCATGTTCTCCCTGGGCTTGCGTGGGTTTTCTCCAGGTCCTCCAGTTTCCTCCCACATCCCAAAAACATGCATGCTAGGCTAACTGGATGCTAAATATCCGCTAGCTATGATTGGTGCCTCACTCTGTAGAGTTTGCATGTTCTCCCCGGGGTTGTGTGGGTTTTTCTCCGGGTACTCCGGTTTCCTCCAACATTCGAAAAGCATGCATGCTAAACTAACTGGATGCTAAATTGCTGCTAGCTATGATTGGTGCCTCACTGTGTGGAGTTTGCATGTTCTACCTGGGCTTGCGTGGGTTTTCTCCGGGTACTCCGGTTTCCTCCCACATCCCAAAACCATGCATGCTAGGCTAACTGGATGCTAAATTGCGCTAGCTATGATTGGTGCCTCACTGTGTGGAGTTTGCATGTTCTCCCTGGGCTTGCGTGGGTTTTCTCCGGGTACTCCAGTTTCCTCCAACATCCCAAAACCATGTGTGCTAGGCTAACTGGATGCTAAATTGCTGCTAGCTATGATTGGTGCCTCACTGCTTAGAGTTTGCATAAAAAAATAGAAAATTAACTTTACTTTTAAATGTCTGACCAATGTGTATTGTGATGTTTATTTTTCTTTCTTTTTTTCAGCCCAACCCAACGTTACCAAAATGGGCCATTCTGTGAAATGAGATCATTTTCCAGATCAGGCCGCCGCCGCCTTGCCGCTTCATCAATATTCAACCAATGTGATTGCTCTAGTGCTTATTTTTATTTGCTGAGCTTTGTATAATAAATATATTTTACATATATACATATCTTTTTGTTTAAACCAAAGGTTAGCTTCTGTTACTATTAGATAGTACGCAGATAAAGACAACACAATAAAATTTCACCAAATTTATTTTTTAGTCACTTTAACTCCTACATTATGATGCTTGAATTATGTTTAATGTTGTTTACCTGAACATTAAAAGGTTTAATGACACAATCTAAAAAATCCTAAAGAGTTGCACTACCATTCAAATAACCATTTATTTAAATAATTGTCTATTTGTGTTGATTTAAAAAATATCTTAAACAGGTTTTGGCCTTATTAGCTTTAATTCACAATTAGTCAACACCATTTGTTAGCTTTTTGTCTTGTTGTCGAAAAATACCATATATTTTGATTCGTTCAGAAACAACATTTAGTCTAAATGTGTACATTATCTTTATTAAAACAAATACAAATTAATTTAAAAACAAAAAGTCAAACGCATGGAAAAAGGTTAACAAATTATGTTAAAATAGCACCACCCAGTGGAGTTTTAAGTTCATAGCATACACTATCACAGTCTGTCGCAGATTGATGACGTTTACACACGTTTTCGACGTCAGTCCAAACGCCGCAAAAATCAAACCGGCTCAGCAATGGTGAGAAATTCGGCTCGAATGAATGAATTTATCGCCTTTTTAAACCTCTTGACATTGCTAAATGAACATTTTTGTTGTATTAAATTCAATGCGTTATTTAGTTGCGAGCTAATTGCCTCGTTAGCACTGTTAGCTCGCTGCTAGGCTAACGTTCCCGTGTCGTTTTGTGCTCGTTTATTTTATTCTGCAGCTTTTCTACTCGTTTTTCAAGTCACTGGTGGGTAAAGACGTGGTGGTAGAACTAAAAAACGACCTGAGGTGAGCTTTATCGTTTCGCTATTTAAGTTATATTAATAACAAGCAAGTCAATGTTAAATTGTTTGGCGTGCGTAATAATTCCTTTTCATTTCAGCATTTGTGGGACTCTTCATTCAGTTGACCAGGTATGTCACATTTATTTTAATAGCAGTGTTAAATATATCAAGCATAACTTTATTGGTTTTAACAGCAGACATTGAGAAACAATGGCAAATACAAGCATTTTTTGATAATGAAATCATCCAGCTACATAGCTCATTTGAATTCATTGAAAAAACTTTCTACGTAAATTTTAATACGCGTGTAACAGTACTATGATATTTTTTTAAATCATAACTCAAGCATAACTTTATTGGTTTTAACAGCAGACATTGAGAAACAATAGCAAATACAAGCATTTTTTGTTAATTTAATCATCCAGCTAGATAGCTAATTTGAATTCATTGAAAAAACTATTTCTACGTAAATTTTGATACACGTGTAACAGTACTATGATATTTTTTTATCATAGTACTGTTACACGTGTATTAAAATTTACGTAGAAATAGTTTTTTCAATGAATTCTAATTAGCTATTTAGCTGGATGATTTCATTAACAGAAAAAAATGCTTGTATTTGCTATTGTTTCTCAATGTCTGCTGTTAAAACCAATAAAGTTACCATTGAGGTATTTAACACTGCTTGACTTGTTCCATTTTACATTTTCTGTTTCAGTACCTCAACATCAAACTGACAGATATAAGCGTCACAGACCCGGAAAAGTATCCACACATGGTAAGCATTGAATTGATTGCTTTTATTGTCATTATACAAGTATAATGCGATTTAAAGATTTCACTACATAGTGGACAAATAACAGCAGATGGACAAATCAATAAGTAGTCCACGTGAGGTCAGTAGAGTGAAGCGCGCTGGTTCCGTCTAAAGTCCAGGATGAGTTCCAAGGTTGGTTTTGGAGACGTTCAGCGCCAAGTCGCAACACTTGCTGAGTCGATGGTCGCAACAACAAACAAGCAGACACAATCAATATACAGTATGGATAAATAATCGTGCGTTATCCTATTGTGAGCACATTTGTGTGCGTCATTGTGGGAATATTTTGAAGGGAAGACAAAAGCAAACAACACTTGATAGGTTGCATCTGAAAGTCAGGGTGGAGGCGGGGCCAATAGAGCCAAGAAAGGTATGAAAATGTAAATTAAAATTAGAATTAAGGTAAGATTAAACTTATTTGTGAGTGTGTCTGCATCGTAATCCAAGTTCATTTAAATTTGTTTATGTTATGAGCACGTTGCTGTGCAAAAATAATCACGAAATAGTGGTCAAAATAATAAATATTAAATAGTTTAAGTAGTAGTACCTTATTTTCACGACTATAAGGCGCACATAAAAGACTTAAATTTTCTCCAAAATAGACAGGGCACCTTATAATCCAGTGCGCTTTATATATGAACTAATACTAAAATTGTTATCACGATAAAATCAAATAAATCAGTGGATAGGGTACACCATCCTCTACAGCTCTCACAACTACGGCAAGCAGCCCCTGACTCTACTATTTTCCCCGTAGAAAAAGTACTGCGCAGTGACTGCTGGGATATGTAGTTCTTTTGTCAATACACCCAATGGATTGTGGCCTGTATACATCGACATCAACACAGCTTTACGAAGCATGGAAGGCAGCGTTGGAATAGTTAAGCTAGCTACTATTTGTGAATGGATTGTAGCCGCCTGGACGAATGTCTAAAACTCAGCATTTTCGATGATTCATTCGGACAATTGTTCAATTCGGACACAGAAAATGAGGACTTTGATGGATTTGTGGGTGACGATGACGTGAGTAGATTGTAAAATGGCTAAATAAAGTACAACCGAACTCAGTTTTGCTTCCGTTGCCTTTTTAAAAACGTGTTTTTAGCGTGTGTCCGTATGTTTAAGCTGGTGTATGTTTTGCCATGCCTGCTGCGTCTTTAAAAACGGTGCATCCTTTGTGTGTGTCAAATACAGAAATAGCACTCGTTACTGACACTGCGCCTTTAAATGCGATGCGCCGTATAGTCGTGAAAATACGGTAATAAGTTTTGATTAGGTCCTAGCTGCAGAAAAAACAGGAGCCAGCCTTGTGGGATTTAATTTTGCTAATGCACCATTGTTTTGCTTTTCAGTTGTCGGTAAAAAACTGCTTCATCCGCGGTTCGGTGGTGCGCTACGTGCAACTGCCTGCCGACGAAGTGGACACGCAACTGCTACAAGACGCCGCCCGCAAAGAGGCCATGCAGCAGAAGCAGTGATCCAAGGTGCGAGAATGGGTGGTTGGATATGTTAATTTTTGGGGGTGACTTTTTTTTTTCCATGCTTCCTTTAGAAAAAGATTTCAGGTATTCGTTACTTAACTCCATATCTAGTACACGGGCAATTATTCTTATTATTGTGGGAATAATTGTCATTATTCAATCTGGAAAAGGTTTGGTTGATTTAAAGTGAATTTTGAAGTTAAAAGAGCCCAGAAAATTTAATACTTTCTTTAGTTGGTTTACAATGGAAACAAAATGGCTGACTTTTGTATGAAAAGTTTTTTTTATGCTTCCTTTATAAAAAGACTTAAGGTATTCGTTACTGAAGTCCATATTTAGCGCAAAGGCAATTCTTAGCAAAAAGTACAATTATTATAATTATCGTTGGAATAATTGTCATTATTTGACCTGGAAACGGTTTGGTTGATTTGATTTCAAGTGAATTATGATGTCAAAAGAGCGCAGAAAATTTAATACCTTATTTAGCTGGTTTACAATGAAAACAAAATGGCTGACTTTTGTATGAAGTTTTATTTTCCCCCCTAAGGCATGTTTTGATGTCTTGTTTTTTGTTTTTTTACTGTGACTTTGCGGTTTTATGTTTGGGCTCAGTTTAAGAGCTAATTTGCTTTGTAAATGATTGCATTTCTGGGAAATAAAAATGCAAAATCAATTTCCGAAATCTGTTTTAACAAACCAAACGGCAATAATAGATTTACATTAGAAAGTATACCGGAAAAACATTTCTTGTACCCTTTTGTTTCAACATGAACTGTAGATAAAAAGCAGAAAGTACTAAACCTATTAGTATAGTATATTTTTGTAGGGAAAAAAAGTTTTAAATCAAAGACACAGGATTTTGGGTTTAAAATTAAAATCATTTTCACCCTAAAAAATAGTTTTCCCTCCAAATTTCTTCAGATAAAGCTATAAACAAATTTTAAAAAATAGTTAAATATTGAACAAAAGTAACAGTCTTAAATTTAATCTTTTTTTAATGTTCTAAGCCCCCCCAAAAACAAATAATTACATGAAAAAAACACTCCCACTGTATAATCTATTGAATAATGGGTTGCCAGATTCCCATTCTGGCAACCCCCGTCAATTTAACCATACAAAAAAACTCAAATTAATGAATTCCTCAGATCTAACCCCACTTTCTAAAAAAGAAAAAAAAACTGAAGTATTTAAACATAAATCCAGTCCTTAATACATAGAAAGCAAATACCTTTATTTTACATTCATACATCAAAGGACAATGTACAATAGTTTTTCAATTCAGTTAGAAAATCCCAATCCAAAAAGATTTACAGTGACACATTTTGCATGTTTTTTTTTTCCAAGGTAGGTGACAAGCATTGAAAAATAAACACCCACATTCATAAACACACACACACAGACGGGGGGAGTCGAGGGTGGGTGGGCGTACCTTTTAACAGCTGACTTGCGTTGCCGTGGAGAAAAAGGCACATTGAATCCACAGTGTTTATGTACAAAGTGATAACGACACAACTGTACGTCGGGAGCGATAACGAGGATCAAGAAAACTGTAAACCTTCACTTATGAAAAACCAAAAAAAGCAACAACAACCAAAAAAAGAGAAGAAAAACACCTAAAAATACATCAAAAATTGAAGTCAACATCGAAGAAAAATTGGCTCCGCCCGCAGAGAACAATTTATAAATACACAATAATGTCAGAATATTTATAATCGTACCTCTCGAATGAGTGGCTCATGCATAAGCAGTTGTTGAACAATTATATTTTTTTTCCATTTTTTAAATTTTTTTTACTCTTTACAACGGTGCTCAAAAATGTAAAGACAACTCCCATTATTTTTAAAATATATCTAACCACCCATCAGTCAATTTTTCCAGAAAAGTAATTTCTCTGATATAAAATACTGTATTTTTTCTAATCATCTCCTTAAAAAATTGCCTTTTATTTTACATTCCGTTTTTCGACAAAATAAAGCTTTATACGCGTACTTCCGAAGCTTGGCGAAACATACGTACGTAGATATTTATTATATAGATCTGTACGCATAGAAACCATAAAGTGACTCTACGTTCACATGTAGTGGAAACCCGTTTTTTTTGTCGTTTGTTACCGTAACGCCGTCTTTTTTTGATTTGTCAGGACAGTGTGGGACTAGCGTCTTAAATGATTGTACACATTTAAAGCGATTAGGAATCAATATGGCCACGCTTTGTACCATTTTTCACCCTGGTGGACATTTCAGGTACTGCTACTAATGGTTTAAAATTGAAACAAACTCAAAATTGGGAGATCTCCACGCGCTAAAAAATGAATGGCAAAGTGCAATAAAGTTAATATTTTTGGCTTGGTAAGATCTAATGGGTACAATTTAAAGAAATTGCAGATTAAAGTGCAATTTTTTTGTCTTGGGGCAAAAAAAATAGACTTTTTTGAGTGCTACGGCGTTCTAAAGAAATTAGCGTTCTAATGTTTTGGCAATAAAAAGTTGGCGAGTTTTAAGAAATAACGTGCTTTAAATGGAATAGACTTACAATGAAGTAATTTAGTATTAATAATTAAAAGAAATGTAAAAAAAAAAGTTTTGGTTCTGTGTCAGCCAGTATTGTAAACCAAAATAGTACAAAAAAAATAAAATTAAAAAAACTACCTTATGTGAAGATATGTAAAAATTTGAAGCGTTCACTGACCCCCCCAAAAATTGGAAAAGTGACTTTTTTTAAACTTAATCACATCTGAATAATGCAATACAATATTTGGCCTATGTGGAGATCAATCAAATGTGCAAATCTGAACACGCTCTAAAAAATAAACAAAAAAATTCCCGCCCCCAAAAACGCATCCAATACCCACCATTTTACTTTAAGTTTTCAATTAAAACAGTACCTTCAACAATTGTGCATTCAACTTCCAAACACGGTCTCACCTCCAAGACCACCATTTTTAAAGCGCGTGGCAACCGTCGGCTCAAATCGGAATAGAATCAAATTTATGACAACACTTTTTTTAGCGCAACGAACCTTGTGGCGCTCATTTTTTTGGGGATGATTGTAACGTAGCTTTGTGGGGCTCAATCTGTCCACCTTGGCCTTGTCCATTTCAGCAAACCTTGGTGAGGTCCGTGGGCATAGCGTCGGTGGAAACGCGGTACTGGATTTTGGTGTTAGTGATGGCGCCGTGTTTTTGCCGCAGGTGTAGACGCAGCTGACTCTTGTGGCGGAAGTGCAGGTTGCATTTCTCACACTAAAAGGTCCAAAAAGAGTCAAAAAATTGACATTTTAAGGACAGTTTGTTTCAAAAGTTAGCTTCGGGCTAACGTATTTGCTAGGTTTGCGGTAGACGAGGACTATGACATGGACTTACGTGGTAGGGTTTCTCTCCCGTGTGGATGCGCAAGTGGCTCTTAAGGGTCTGCAGGTGGCGGAAACGCGTCCCGCAGATCTCGCAGGGGTACGGTTTTTCGCCGGTGTGGATCAGCACGTGGGCTCGGAGGTGGGCGACCTGTCGGATTACAGAGCGGAGCGAGTTAGCCGTGAAGAAAAACGATTAGCTATGGGAGGATGCTTAATGTGGGATGTGGCCTACTTCCTGTTCAATTTTCAGGGTTTCCAGCCGGGTTAAAACATCGACTGGGTTAAGGTCACAATATTTTAGAGTACAGGGAGTCCTTGGGGTGCTAGGTTCTCGACCTATCAGGTTTTGACTTGTGGAAATTGGGGTTACGTCGCTAGGAAGTAGAGCGAGTTTGAGTCCACGTCACCCGATTTTGGGAATTCCAATTTTTCGGATGAATTTATTACAAAACATTTGTTTCTTTTGACTATTATCCTTGTCCATCTTGATTATTTTGTTGTTTTGTAGATTTTATATATATAAATATATAAAAAAACACAATTTGGCGACTGTGACTGAGCGTTAGCATATTCTCCCGAGCTTGCGTGGGTTTTCTCTGGGTACTGCGGTTTCCTCCCACGTCCCAAAAACATGCAGCCAAGCTAATTGAACATTTGCCCCTGCCAAGTGCTTAGCGCATCTGCCTCACAGTTCTGGGGTCGTGAGTTTGATGCCAAATCGGTCTTTGCTTTTTGGAGTTTGCATGTTCTCTCTGGGCTTGTGTGGGTTTTCTCCGGGTACTCCAGTTTCCCCCCACGTCCCAAAAACATGCATGCTAGGCTAATTGGTTGAACACTCTAAGTCACATGTCTCAAAGTGGTGGCCCGGGGGCCAAATCTGGCCCACCGCATCATTTTGTGTGGCCCAAGAAAGTAAATGAAGAGTGCCGACTTTCTGTTTTAGGATCAAATTAAAATGAAGAGTTTAGATGTATATTACATTTCCTGATTTTCCCCCTTTTTAATCAATAATTGTCATTTTTAATCCATTTTTTTCAGTTTTTAGTTCAAAAATCATTTTGTAAAATCTAAAAATATATTTTTTAAAAAAAGCTAATATAAACATTGTTTTAGATCTATAAAAAACGAATATTCAGGGCTTTTAATCCAGTTCTTTTAATCCATTTATATAAAAAAATCTAAATATTATATTAAAATGGTCCAGCCCTCATGAAACCGAGTTGACGTTAACGCGGCCCGCGAACCAACCCGAGTCTGACACCCCTGCTCTAAGTTGCCCCTAGCCATGATTGTTTTTTGTCTCATTGCGCCCCCTGCGATTGGCCGGCCACCCATTCAGGGTGTCCCCCATAGTTAGCTAGGATAGGCTCCAGCACCTCCTGCAACCCTTGCGGTTCAGAAAATGAATGAATACAATTTTTCATTGGGGACATCCTTACTACTAAATAGTTTGTGACTCAAGGACTCCCTGGACTTGATTTTTTTGGATCTGGCAAAACGCTAATATAAATAATACAAATAAAAATGTCACCTGTACGAAGCGAGCGCCGCACGTCTCGCATTTGTATGGCTTCTCTCCTGAGTGGATGCGAGTGTGAGTCTTGAGGTTGGCTGGTCGGTTGAACTGAGCACCACAGATGTTGCAGCGATATGGCTTCTCGCCTGGAAACAGTTGCAGTTTTTTACTCCGTTTTCATTTTTCAGAGCCAATAGGGAAAGACAACGTGGGTGGGACACGGGGACGCACCTGTGTGGACCGTCTTGTGGCTGGCCAGGTTGCCCTTGTAGCGGAAAGCGGCTTGACAACGGTCGCACTTGTAGGGTTTGTCGCTGTGGACTTGGAGCGAGTGCTGCTTCAGAGCTTCCCCCTCGGAAAACTTGGAGTCGCATTCGTTGCAGAAGAAAGTGCCGTTTTCTGGTCGGGAAAAGAGGGCGGAGGCTTAGAAAATGGGCGGAGACGGGTACGGAGAAACGGGCGGCGTATGGACTTGATTTAAAAACGTTGGTGGATTCGCATCTGGCCCTGTTTGGTTTGGAGTAAATCCAAAATGGTGGTGGTGGTGGTGGTGTGCAGTTTTTGGGTCGGTGTGGATATAAATAGGTGAATTCTGTGGGGAGTGAACAGCCAATCAGAGAGGTGGTCTTGTTTTTTGCACTGTGGTTGAAACCTGATCTGAAATTGCATCTTTTGGATGGAGCAGGGCTCTTGTAGCCAGGGGCATTATGGGAAATGTAGTTCAGTTGTAATCAGATTCCGCAGTTAGAAGTACGTTGGCGGACATGAGTCAGGTTTTTTTTTAATGTGGCGCAATGAGGCGAAGGAATGTTGTGAACTGAAATTTATTAGGTGAATTTAGTTATGCAATCAAGTTCTCTATTGTTTATTTGGAAAAAGAAAAGCTTTGTATTTTTTTGTCTTTGAGCTTTTGCTGAAAATTAATCAAGCGCTAGAAAAACCCGATAGAATTGAAGTGACATTTTAGAGTAGCGTGGTAATCCTGTAAGAAGAAGTTTTAGGAGAACTTACCGCAACTGGAGTCGGAGTACTCGGAGTGCATTTCGGTTCCGTCCTCGCCAAGCCGCGACCGCGAAGGGCAGACCTCAGAGTGTTGCGGGGATTGGGCGCCACATGTTGAGCAGTTGAGGCGGTTCAGGAATCGCGAGGCGTGTTGACCCTCCACGTTCCGAAGGGAGACGTCCAGGGAACTTGTTAAAAGGAAAGTTGGAGTGTCAATCGATGCATTCAAGGAATTTCGGGAGTTTTCCTGAGCAGATACACTTGGACTTTCTGGTTTTTCCTGGGGTGTCGTACCCGTGCAAAAGTCAAAAAGGCGCCAGAAATCTTGGGCAATGGACCTTTTTCATTATTACAGAGGTATTTTTAGGTTATGGAAAGTGAAACTGTAACAACATCTTTTGTGTGAGATCCACTAACAGTTTGTTTATTTTTTTAGTACTTTTTGGAGGAATTTTTTTTTAAATTAATCCAGTAATTTGTTCATTGCGGTGTCAAAAATCCTCATTAGCAAGGAAAAAAAAGAGTTTAATTATTCCTCATAACTTTGACGATCACGTTAACTAAATCATAATCGTAAAAATATAAAATATACGCAGACATTCAATTGAATTTGAATTTACGTTAGATCATATGTGTCAAAGTGGCGGCCCGGGGGCCAAATCTGGCCCGCCGCATCATTTTGTGTGGACCGGGAAAGTCAATCATGAGTGCCGACTTTCTGTTTTAGAATCAAATTAAAATGGAGTATATATGTATATTAAATTTCCGGATTTTTCCCCTTTTAAATCAATTGTAATTTTTTAAATCAATTTTTTTCTGTTTTTAGTTCAAAAATCATTTTGTAAAATCTAAAAATATATTTAAAAAAAGCTAAAATAAACATTGTTTTAGATCTATTAAAAAAGTGAATATTCAGGGATTTTAATCCAGTTCTTATAATCCATTTATGAAAAAAAATCTAAATATTATATCTATAATGGTCCGATGTATATTAAATTTCCTGATTTTCCCCCTTTTAAATCAATCAGTCATTTTTTAATCCATTTTTTCTGTGTTTTTAGTTCAAAAATCATTTTGTAAAATCTGAATATATATATATATATATATATATATATATATATATATATATATATATATATATATAAAGCTAAAATAAACTTTGTTTTAGATCTATAAAAAACTGAATATTCAGGGCTTTTAATCTATTAATAAAAAAATATAAATATTATATCTAAAATCTAACCTTTGCATTCGATTATTAGAATCAGGACAAATCCCAAAACATCATTTAAAAAAAAAAATGCCTATGAAGAAATTTGTTGACTTTCTCGTTTCCACAATTCAAGCATTCAAAAGAAAACAACAAAAATTCAACTTCAAACTATTGGCAAACTTTTTCCACTATCATGGTTAACAATACAAAACAAAAAATGTGGATTGTCAGGATGAACAAGTCGGCAAAATTCCAAAAGCGGTTCAAGTATGAATTCTTTGCGGCTTTTCAACAAAATTCCTTCTGCTCCATTAAACAAATCACTGCAAATCCACGCAAGCAAAAAGACAGCTTATTTCCTAATGTTCCAGAATATATCAATAAACATTTGTCAGTCCAAAACGGCCCCCCAAAAAATAGAGGAAACAAAATTTATCTTTTTAAATCCCCTTAAATAAGCTTTTTTTTTTTACACCCGCAATTATTGAATACCATTAATCGGCAATGGAGTTTTACATCAGTGTTTCCCAACCTTTTTTGGTCTGCGGCACACTTTTTACAGTAAAAATAAATAAATCAAGGCACACCACTATCTTCTGAAAATCTTATTTTAAACCAATATCGCTTATATTAACATTAAAAAAGTCATTCTCATCAAACAGGACTTCAATAATCTCCCCCAAATTACTCCAAAATAAATTTTTTGACACCGATTTAACGTCAAAGTTGAACAGCCTTCAGTTCGACTGATATTAAAATAATAAATACAATTTTTTTTAACCTAGTTTTTGGCTTCCCTCCCAATTTTACACCAAAAACTAATTTTCACAGAGACAACTTTAAATCGACGCCCCGAAACCAAACAACTTCCGTTCCACATCCCATAAAAACCATAAAATGACTTAAATCTCATAATATTCCAATTTTTTTCCAATCTTACTTAACATTACGAGAAAAGCCGTTTTACCATCAACAAAAATTGAAGCCTAGAAAACCCAAAAACTTCCTTCCAGTTGCCTTTCCATCAAAAATAAGCCAACAAAATGCCTTTTAATCTCCTAATACTACCATTTGAATCTTGTTATAGTCCAATCTATGATTTCCTATTTCAATTCTAACCTCATAATAGTCCGATTTTAATCTCCTTAATATTGACATTTCGCTCTTGGATGACAACCTCGTATGATTTGTTGTAATTTCCCGGGAAAAACACCATTCGACCGGAACCGGATTCGACCGGAACGTTCTCTCACCTGCCGATGATGTTGTTAAGTCGACTGCTCTGCGGCATGGGGTGATCTTCCACGCTCACCCGCGTGCTTTGCGCCTCCGGGTTGTCGCCGTCCCTCGAGTGGGGGTACGTCTGCGGACCCCCGCGTTGCGGAGACCGCAACCCGGGGTCCCGCGGACCGGCCTCGTCCTCCCTCACGCTCTGATTCAACACGATAAACTTATACTTCTTCCAATTGCGAGCTTTGGGGTCCTGCGTCCCCGACGTTGACTGCGGCACCCCCGAAACCGCCTGCGAGAGCCCCGCGTTCTTGCTGCTGCTGGACTCGGTTGGCGAGTTGGGCTGGCAGTCCGACTTGAGGGGGCTTTGCGGGCTGCTCATCAGACTCTTGCGCCCTGGCGGGTAGTGGTGATGGATCGGTTCGCCCTCAGGGGGCGGGGCTTGCTCCTTGTCTTTGTGGTGGTGATGGTGGTGGTGGTCTAGGGTCAACGCGGGGTAGTTCCGTTTCCTCCCGTTGAGACCCACGGGTAAACCGAAACCCTCGTGGTTTTCCTTCTTGACCTCGTCTTCGCGACCCATTTCCCTGGGGGCGAAGTTGGCGGCGTGCAGGACGCCGGAGGAACCCACCGCCCGGGCGTACTCGGCCCGGCCGATGGCCGCCGCGTCGTGAGGGTGCTTGTGGGGGTGGATCCCGCTCCGCGACAGGTCGCCGAAAGCGTGTTTGGCGTCGGTCAGCTTGCACAGTGGGAAGGGGAACCCCGGCACGGGGAATTGACCGTACAGGTGGTAGTTGGCGGGGGTGCCCACGCCGTTGAACATGCCGGCGGCGCCGTACGTGGGGCGCGCGTCCCGGAAGGGGGCCACACGGTTGTGAAGAGCGTCCACCATGTCGTGGGGACGGTAGGCGTGGATGTCTTGGGGCATGACCAGGGGGCTTACCAGGAACTCGTCTCGGGGGAGCTTAACGGTTGGATCGCTGTGGGAGGAGAAACCATGTCAATGCCCCAAAAACTGAAGATTAAGACTGCCAGAAAATGAGGTCCTCAGGACTTAGGACTTGACGAAGACCTCAGAATCTTAACCACCACCCCTCTTAGGACACAAAACCTAGATTTGTTCCCATCCCTGCAGACCGTCTGGATCACAACCCCTACGTAGATAGTCCAGAGAAGTTGACTATGGTCTTGAACCCAAGCCACACATTGGGATTTTACCACCCACCTGGACTTGATGAAACGGTGGCAAGTGTCCACCACGTGGTCCATCTGCAGGTAGACCGCCGTGTTCATGATAGCCACGATCAGACTCTCCCTGAGCGCCAGTCTGGATGTGTACATGAAGTCCAGCAGGATGGCAAAACCCTCTGGGTCCACTTTGGGGTCCAGACTGATGGCATTCAGATTGCACTTGTGCGCATCGGTGAAGATGGTGTAAAATAGTCCGCTGTTTTTTTTTTTACACAGACAATAAAAACAGATCATTATAGTCATCTGGACCTTCAGTTTTTGGCCTCAGGTCACCAATGTCGTAGACCGTTTTCATATGCGTACCTGCAAGCCATGAGGACGGTCTTGTGTGCCCGGAACTGCTGCCGGCTGACCAGGATGGTCACGTCGGTGAGGATGTCCCGACTCCGTAGGCGGTTCAGGTTTAGCAGGACGTCGCTGGCGTGACGCGTGAACTGGATGCAGCTGTCGGTCAAGCAAGACATCCTGCTGACTTCTAGATCACGTAAAAAAAAAAGCACACAATTTAGTTATAAACCGCTTTTTTTCCTGGTGAAGTTCCGCGCCTAAGCCACAAGAGGGAGCCATTTGGTTAACTAAAACGCCCAGTTACGGAACATTAAATTTTGACACGCTGTTTTTTCTTTTTTTTTTACCCCCCTGCTCCTAAAACGCAGCTCTGAGGGAAATGCGGGTTGACAAGAAGAGGACAACAAATTATTTAAATGAATTACAATAAGGGGGCAGTGTGCATAGCGATGCGAGCGATTAGATTGCGCGTGGCTAAAAAAAAGTGCGTGATAGAATTATGCAGCATATAAACATTGTATTACAATAAAACAAAACAAAAAACGCAATCTTTTGACTTTAATTTCATCTTGTAAAAACGGTTTTATTACAAGCAAAAATATTTTCTTTAAAAAAAAACATGCACAAAATAAATTCAATTTTCCCCAAATAAATGCAACTTTAATTTTTTTTAGATGTCTGGAACAACAATAAAAATTATCTACAAAAATAAGTAAAAACACTAAGCCCTTTTGGAACCGAATAATTAAAATTTAACGGTTTTCAAAAGGGAGACACATGTCAAGTGATGTTCTGTCACGGGTTAATCATGAACTACATATTTGTCGTACATATCCCAACAACAATTTAACTACTTTACTTTACATTTTAACTACCTGGACTTTTTGCACTATTTTTTTTCATACGTGCACAACTCAAAACAAATGTAATAACAATGCTTTCAATCGATAGTGGAAAAAAAAACATGCAACGTGCAACCCCTACTTACGAAAAACGAAAAAAAAAGACAAGTTGACAACTCCACCGCGGAAACACGCACTCACACGCAACAACACCACATTACACAAATCCATTTTTTTGCACATTTATGCAACAATATCACGTTTAACCCATCGCGCATTCGACGTTCGAACCCAGCAAACACACGATAGAGTTCCCAAACAAAATATTTAAAAAAAAAATCTCAAATCAAAGTTAGTCCGGACTGACAACCAGGAGGGGGGCGGCTCCGGCCGCTGGCTGCAGCCGCCTAAGGCGCGCCACATCCCGGCTACAGCGACCGCGAAGCACCGGGGGTGGCTCCGGAGGAGGTGGAAGGGGAAAACGGAACGCTTTCGCCGAGAGAGGGATGGGGTGGAAAAGGGGAGGGGAGGACGGCGTGAAGACGCGTGCTGCTCGGTTGTCTGACAGCCGGAGCAGCCGCCACCTTCGCCGCTTCAAGTACGCACGCACGCAGACAAATTAACCCCCTAAAAATGTTGTCATTTAAGCGAGGCCATAAAGTGGCCGCTAAATGGTTACGAGGCGAGCTGGGAAGGAAGAGCAGAGGAGGGGAGTGATGATAGAATAAAAATGAATTTTTGGAAAAAATCACCTGGTAGCGCTTTCCTAGAAACTTCTTGCATCACCACTTCTAAGAAGCCCAGTTCTAAGAATCAGACCAGCTCAATTCTCGGAATTTGAGCCCGGGAACGTACCATCCTCTCCGTCCAGGGGGGGGAGAGGCTCTTAATCCCGCTTTGGGTTTTAACCACCATTTCATAACTTTTGTCAATAACAACCCTATCGGTATTAAATTCGAATATCCTCTCAATACTCAAGTTTTGCCCTCAAATGAGTTAAAATTGAATATTTTGTTGTAAAATTGTTAAAATGAGACGAGGGCGCTAGGTTGGACTCCCCCGCGAGGTTGGTTGAGGCCAAACTGAGTTGACGTCACGGGCTGTGAGCCACGCCTCCTTCGCGGAGCTTGGGAGAAGTGGATCCGAGTCGTTACGTGCTAGCGAAAGGGGCTGTTTAACGTCGGCCGAGCCGAGCCCGGGTCTAGCCGAACCGGCGTAGCCGTCGGGGGGGGTCGTGGACAGCAAATTTCAAGCTCCTACTTCGCTTTAGACGGTTAGTTTAGGCGAGCGCGTGTTGGTTTGGGGCTAACGGTTGCATGTTTTTGTGGTCGGCTTGGAGTGATGGACTTGTTGCTCGGGCGTCCGATTGTCAGCGAAGGCAACGCGAGCAACAAAGTTGGGAACATTTGTTTTGATTTGAATTGACGTGAAGATGTGATGAGATAGGACCATTTTTGAACAATATTTTTTTTGTCATATATGCATAGCTCATTTGTAAAATGCGTTTTTTTCTTGTGTTGAGTAAGATTTGTATTTTGTGTTTTATACTTGATCTAGTTTCATATTTTATTACACGTCTCTTTTTAATTTTTTGGTTATCATTAGTACGTGTCATCTTGTTTGATTTATTGCCTTCATTTTTATTCATGTTTTTTAAAAATCTAATTATGGAAGAATATTATAGAAAATATATTTGTTTGCCATTTCATTATAAATACATATTTGCACACAGTTACATATACCTTGCTGTTTTAATTCGTCTCATATTCACCTTTCATTGTATTTAAATTAAAAATACAAATTAATACATTACATTTTTGCCAACTTATTTACTAAACAATTTTCATTTTGTTTATTTTACCATGTTATTTTCTAACCTATTATTTATTTATTTATTCATATCTGCGTCCACTTTCCAAAGATCTTATCATGATTAAAAAATTAAATACATTTCATTTTGTGTAATACCAATACACATTTTTCATGGGTGTCATTTTATTACTCTATTCATATTTTTAAATAGTATTTCATTTTATCTTTTATTCTTTTTATTCAACATATTTTTCCATCTATTTTTTAAAAATGATTCTTGTCAATTTTTCGAAATCAGGATCAATAATCCTTTTTTATTCTTGTATTTTTAGCTTCTACTTAATATCCTTTAAGTTTTCTAGTAGTGTTAATATATTTAATAATGCATTTAAATGCATTTGTCTGGTTTATTTCACTGAATCATTTGAAACCATAAAGAAAAATCATTTTTAATAGTTTAGAATTTTACAATAGAGTCGTATAGATATATATTTTTAGAAGTTTTTGGGCCTACATATTTTTTTATGATTGTTGTTGCCCTTTAATTTCAACATGTTCTTTCTAATAAGCCAAAACACATTGAATTGTCTTAAAAGGGAGCAAAATGACAGAGCGGGACCACCGCATCAAATGGGTGGAGGACACGTCGTGCCGTTTCTCGCACGGTGACGCCCTTTATTACAAAAATGCCACCCGATGAAAACCCATCTGAACTTGGTGTAGTTTGGACGTAGAAAAGCGAAGCGCGGATTGACGCTTAATGACTCGGCCTGGAAAGTTTGCCGGTCGCCATCGAAGAGAAGGGACTCCCCACTTTTAGCAAAGAAACCACAAAAACATGGTGGCCTCGTTTTACAGTAATCCTTCGAATATCGCGGTTTCACTACATCACATTTTTTTCTGGGGGATTTATATTTTGTGTTATTTTTTTGTGTCTGACTCACAGTTCTGGGCTCGAGGGTTCGATTCCAGGTGGGTCCTCACTGTGTAGAGTGTGCATGCTCTCCCGGGCTTGCGTGGGTTTTCTCCGGGTACTCCGGTTTCCTCCCACATCCCAAAAACAAGCTCGCTAAGCTAACTATTGGCTAAATTGCCCCCAGCTATGATTGTTGTCTGTCTCCTTGTGGCCTGCGATTGGCTGGCCACCGATTCAGGGTGTTCAAAGTTAGCTGGGATGGGCTCCAGCACCCCGTACCACTTGGCGATCTAGTGGTTAGCGCGCTGTGGTTGTGGGTTCGATCCCGGGTCGGTCCTCACTATGTGGAGTTTGCATGTTCTCCCTGGGCTTGTGTAGGTTTTCTCTGGGTACTCCAGCTTCCTCCCACATCCCAAAAACATGCATGCTATGCTAATTGTATGCTAAATTGTTCCTAGTTCCGAGCAATTGGTCGTTTGTCTCCTTGTGGCCTGCGATTGGCTGGCCACCGATTCATGTTCTCCCTGGGCTTGTGTGGGTTTTCTTTGGGTACTCCAGCTTCCTCCCACATCCCAAAAAACAAGCATCCTTAGCTAACTGTATGCTAAATTGTTCCTAGTTCCGAGCGATTGGTCGTTTGTCTCCTTGTGGCCTGCGATTGGCTGGCCTCCGATTCATGTTCTCCCTGGGCTTGTGTGGGTTTTCTCCAGGTACTCCGGTTTCCTCCCATATCCCCAAAACATGCATGCTAGGCTAGCTGATTAAACACTGTAAATTGCTCCTAGCTATCTTTGTGCCCTGCGATTGGTTAGCCACCGGTTCAAGGTGTCCCCCCTGTAGTTACCTGGGATCAGCTCCAGCACCCCCCGCGACCCTTGTGAGGATAAGCAGTTCAGAAAATGAACAAATTAATGAACACTTGAAGTAAACTATAAAGCAAGTTGTATTTCTAATCCATTGTTTCTTTAAAAAAGGCCAATTCCCAATTTATTGACGTTATTTCCAATACAAATAATAATAATAACAACAAAAAAGCTATGTTTTAGCATGCAAATATTAATTTGACGTCAATCCTAAAAGTCCTTTGCTACATTTTGCACTTGAAAAAAATGATTTTATTTTGCTTGGACCTGACGGAACGGCTCGACGCTTCATTAAGCGTCCTGCTGACGCCACCCAAAAGAACGCCGCCTGCAGTTTTTAACCCTTTTTGCGGGCGTGACGCTCGCCGCTGTAATGCGTCTGACGTGGCGTTCCCCCCTCAAGGAACGCCGTCTGCGACCCCCCCCCCAAAAAAAATAAACACTGCAGGTGTAAACAAACCGCGAGGAAGACGGTCAACAAACAAAAAATAATAATAATTAAAAGTGCAAACAAAGAGCAGAGTCAACTTTATTTTGCTGACGCCAAATGCGGGTTATTCGCTCCGCATTTTCCGGACTATAAGCCGCAACATTTTTCGTCGCTTGGCTAGTGCGACTTATTTACGTTTTTTTAAAAGGCTATACTTATACAAAATGTTACCTTAACAGGTGATTATTTTGTTTTTTCAATGTATAATTTTGCACCTAAAATATTATAACTAATAATTATAACTTATACTCCAGTGCAACTCATATATGTTATGTTTTGTAGGCTGTAGTTATCTGAAAATATGTTATTATGTTACATTAATAGGTGATTATTTTGTCTTTTGTTCCCCATTTTGCAATTATTTTAATGTATATTGAAATTTAACTGTGGATAAGCGCTACCCAAAAGTAATTATTTAATTATTATTATTTTTTTGCCCCCTAATTGGCCATTTTTTTCAGCTACTGCAACTTATAATGTCTATTTTTTTCACTCTGAGTGTTTTTTTTAAGGCTATAGTTCTACAAAATGTTACCTTAACAGGTGATTATTTTGTTGTTTAATGTATAATTTTGCACCCAAAATATTATTACTAATAATTGTAATTTATACTCCAGTACAACTCATATTTGTTATGTTTTGTAGGCTATAGTTATACAAAAATATGTTATTATATTACATTAACAAGTGATTATTTTGTCTTTTGTTCCCTATTTTGCAATTACTTTCATGTATATTGAAATATAACTGTGGATAAGCCGTACCCAAAATTAATTATATATATTTTTTCCCCTTCAGTGGCCATTTTTTTCCGGCTAGTGCGACTTATATACATCTTATTTTTTTCAGTATGACTGACAACAGCTTTTTGTGTTGTTATTTTAAGTTATAGTTAACAAAAAACTGTTCATTAGTGACATTAATTTATTCCCTATTTTACAATGACTTTAATGTTTAATCAAGTATAACTGATAACCAAAATGATAGCATTTTATATAACTTACACAGTCCAACTCATATATTTTCTTCCTTTTCATTCTGCATTTTTTGGCTAGTGCAACTTCTACTCAGGTGCGTCTTATAGTCCGCAAAATACGCCACCACATTTTTTTGCCCCCAAATTTGGACCCAATTTTCCTAATTTTCAGCACCGCATCGCTTTTCCGGCCTCTGTCACTCAAACCACTACACAAACATACCGTCTAATTATATTGGACATCTATCGCCGTCAATGGCAGCCAATGAGGAGACTTTAAACAACAACAACAACAACAAATCCCAACTTTTCCACCCGATCGGCAAAAAAGTCGAGTCGACGTCATCCGCTCAGCGTAAAATTTAAAAAAATGGCGTCAAAAGTCCGGCCCCACTTTGTGATGGCGGGCGGGCGCGCGGTGGTGTCGTGGACGGCGTCGGGGCGACGAAAGCCCGAGGCCCGGAGGTTGCCTCACTTGCAAAGCGCTTCACTTTTGTCTGAGCTTTTCGCCGCAAAATTGTGCCGACTTGAGCGTTCATTGTCAGCAAAGACTTTTTTTCTTTTTTTTTTTGTTCGGAGCGGCATGATGCAACACGGCTGTAACACCCCAACACACACGGAGATGTTAGCGCTGTTAGCGCTGTTAGCGACATGGCTACTCCTCCTCCTCCTCCTCCTCCTCCTTTTCTTCTCTTTTCTTTTCTTATTGTTAACTTTTTTTTCCCCAGCGATGCCAAGACACAGATGTCCATAAACGCCGTTGTCATCGTGGTTATTGTTTGGGTGCACTTGGACAATCAATCGCTTTGGGGACATTTCCTTCATTTTGCAAACCGCTTATCAGGGGGTGCTGGAGCCTATCCCGGCTAACAAGGGACACCCTGAATTGAGTGTTGAGCTAGCTAGCCTAGCATGCGTGTTTTTGAGATGTGGGAGTAAACCGTAGTACCCGAAGAAAACCCACACAAGCCCGGCGAGATTATTTGTTAACTCCACACAGTGAGGACCCACCTGGGATCGAACCCTCGATCTCAGAACTGTGAGGCCGTCACGCTAAGCATTCTGCTGCCTGGTCGCGGGGGGTGCCGGAGCCTATTTCAGCTAAATACGGAGACCTGGGGAGGCGTTACACCTTGATAAATGATCAAGACTAATTTCTAACTATTGAAATGGTGCATTAAAAATCATTTTTTGACGTTTGCCTCTGCATAGTTGAAACTAACAATCACAGGGCACAAGGAGACAAACAGCCAATCACTCCTAGATTAAGACAATATAGCATGGAATTATCCTAGCATTCATGTTTTTGGGATGTGGGAGGAACCCGGAGTACCCGGAGAAAACCCACACAAGCCCAGTGAGAAATTCCACACAGTGAGAACCCACCTGGGATCGAACCCTCGACCTCAGAACTGTGAGGCCTATTTCAGCTAACTACGGGGTGACGGAACACCCTAATAAATGATCACGACTCGTACTAATTGAAATGGTGCATGAAAAATCATTTTTGGGATGGCTTGCCTCTGCATAGTTGAAACTAATAATCGCAGGGCACAAGGACAATATAGCATTGAGTTATCCTAGCATTCATGTTTTTGGGATGTGGGAAGACACCGAAGTACCCGGCGAATAGCCACGCGAGCCCTGGGAAGAACATGCAAACTCCACACAGCGAGGACCAACCCGGAATCGAACCCTCGACCCCATAACTCCGGGCCGGACGTATTAACCATTCGACATTTTCTTTTTGTTCTGCAAAACCTGTTTCACTAGCATAACTGTATTTATATAGTATAGTACTATATATATATATATATATATATATATATATATATATATATATATATATATATATATATATATATATATATATGTGTATTTTTTTGCAATATACTTCAGGATTATTTGTTATTTGCAGGTTCTAAAAAAAAAAAACATTTTTTTTTTTAGCTAATTAGAAATCTCTAAAAATGACATTTTTTTTCTGTCAGCTGCGCCGCTGCCAATCAAATGACGACTAATTACAAGTGAAAAATGATTTCTCTGTCTCATTTTTATTGTGTCAGTTTACCGGCGCTGAAATTCCCCGATGCCACATGAAAGCATCTCCCTTTGCCCGCAGGCGGCCCACATTATGTTTTCATTTTTTATTTCATTTTTTTTTCTTCCAAAAAGATGCGTACGTGCAGGTACGACTTTAAATCCAACTTTTTTACCCACACTAATTCCAAGACTATTGTATTGCTTTTCAATCATCATCGGTCATGCTGAGGTCAAAACGCGGGTGTGTTTTGGTTGTTTTTTAAAATTTATTATTTATTTTTTTGTGCCCTTTTTGGCCCCGATTGCCATTTTCGGGAAATCAAAGCATGTGGAATCAAGACTTTTGGCGTCAGGGTCGTAAAATCGGAATTTTTACCGCCTGCGGAAGGAATCTCCGACATTCGGAAATTGAGCAATCGCTTCTCGATTCTCGGCGGGTTGGGATTCAAACCCCGCCCACTTTTCGCAACCTTCACGTAGACCAAAGATGTCAGACCTAGGTTTTATGTGGGCCGGACCATTTTAGATATAATATTTAGATATTTTTTTTTATAACTGGATTACAAGCCCTGAATATTCCGTTTTTTATAGATCTAAAACAATGTTTATTTTAGCTTTTTTTAAATATATTTTTAGATTTTACAAAATGCGCTTTGAACTAAAACCACAAAAGAAATAAAAATGGATTAAAAAATGACAATGATTGATTTAAAAGGGGGAAAATCAGGAAATGTAATATACATCTATACTCTTCATTTGAATTTGATCCTAAAACAGAAAGTCGGCACTCATCATTTACTTTCCCGGGCCGCACAAAATGATGCGGCGGGCCAGATTTGGCCCCCGGGCCGCCACCTTGACACATGTGACTTAGACAGAAAAAAAACAAAATTAACGTCAATACTTAAGACAATAACAGAAGCCGCCATGTTTTTTTGTAGTTTTTAACCTAATTTAACACAGTCATTCATTATTTTGAACCGCTTTATCCTCACTAGGGGTGCCGGATCCTATCCCAGCTGCCTTCGGGCACCCTGAATTGGTGTCCGGCCAATCGCAGGGCACAATGAGACAAACAAACAATCATAGCTAGGGGCAATTTAGCCAATAGTTAGCCTAGCGTGCTTGTTTTTGGGATGTGGGAGGAAACCGGAGTACCCGGAGAAAACCCACACAGGCCCGGGGAGAGCATGCAAACTCCACACAGTGAGGACCCACCTGGAATCGAACCCTCAAACCCAGAACTGTGAGGCCCACGCAAAAAAATTACCAAAAAAATCCCCCAGAAATCAAAAACGTGATGTCGTGAAACCGCAATATTTGAGGGATTACTGTAAAATGAGGCGGCCATGTTTTTGTTTCATATCTCGGAATAATTTAGCATCCAATTAGCCTAGCATGCATGTCTTTATAATGCGGGATGAAACCCACGCAAGTAAACATGCAAATTCCACACGGATGGACTGACCTGGATTTGAACCCAGAACCCGAGAACTGCGAGGCCGACACGCTAACCACTCATCACCGTGCCACCCAATATCAGTCATCTTCCAATAAAAAAAAGAAAACAAATGACAAAAAATGGACCCTCATAGACAAATTAATGAAAATTTAAGAATTTAGTCATAATAACGATAATAATCGTTAATGCCAGTGCACTGGATTCGAACCCAGAATCCCAGAACTGCGAGGCTGATGCGCCAACCACTCACCCACCGTGCCACTCAATATAAGTCATATTTTAATAAAAAAAAGAAAAAATGACAAAAAATGAACCCTCATAGACAAATTAATGAAAATTTAAGAATTTAGTCATACTAACGATAATAATCGTCAATGGCAGCGCAGACGCTATTCTCCTTAAAAATGTTGCTATTTACCCTTTTATTACAATGACGTCTTTTTAAAGTGATATATCTAACCTCTCCAAATACGAAATATCACATTTAAAAAATGAAAAACGAAAAAATTAATTCAATACCACAGTCAATTACAATTTGAATTAAGATAATCACTCCATATCAGAAATTAATTTCCCTCATTGCAAATGAACCAAAATGCCAATAATCCCCAGAATATGAAAAAAAAAATCTGTAACATGTTTTATTACAATCCGCCAAAAGATGACATCTTGTCCTCATTACCGTAACGACGTATTGTCCCCGCAAAAGGTATTAAGGTAAAGCACTTTGTTATTTTTCAATCCCACAAAGCGGGATTAATCGAGCAGATCAAGTCAATCCCGCCGAAACGGAGATGATGGGAACATATGTCGGCTCGGCTCGGCTCGGCTCGCCGTGATGAAACCATGGCGGCGTCCGATCCATTTGAGTAAATGACGGATCGTTTACCGCCGCCTCGGATTGGACGCCGGTGGTCGAGAGTGATCGCAATTACGTTAAAGTACTTTTTAGGAATAGAATAAGTCGTTTTTGTTATGAAAAGGGATTTTCATCACTCTCATTTGATTATTGGATGACACTTGTGCAGATGTTGATGCAAAAATTGGGATTTTTTTTTTAAATTTGACTCACTGGCAACCAATGACGGCGCAAGACGTCCAAATGGGTTGGACGTCTAAAGCCGTCAATGGCATGTAATGAGTTTAATACTATGGATAAAATAATCTACTTGGTGTATCAATGTTTATATTCATTTTAATTGAATTTATTTAGTAGTTTTGATAAACATTGTATTATTTTATCATGTTTTAAAATGATAAGTAAAAAAGGGAAAATATAACAAATGTTCAATTCTATTAATTTTAATTTAAAAAATATAATAAATGTTCAATTCTTTTTATTTTAACTTAAAAAAAGAAAAATATAATAAATGTTAAATTCTAGGAAAATATAACAAATGTTCAATTCTATTAATTTTAATTTAGAAAAATAAAAATAAAATAAATGTTCAATTCTATTCATTTTAACTTAAAAAAGGGAAAATATAATAAGTGTTAAATTCTATTCATTTTGATTTAAAAAAATAAAAATAAAATAAATGTTCAATTCTATTCATTTTAACCTAAAAAAAAGAAAAATATAATAATTCAATTCTATTCATTTTAATTTCATTCATTTAGTTTTATGAACTTTGTATAATTTATCAATGTTTAATGATTAAAAAATAGTCATTTTAAATGTCAAAATATATTATGAATACAGTCATATTTTTTAAGTTAGTATTGAAATATTTTTAAAAAGCATATAATATTAAACTTATAAATAAAAAAAGAAAAATATAATAAACAATAAGCAGTGTTCAATTCTAATCATTTTAATTTAAAAAAAGAAAAATATAATGAATGTTAAATTCTATTCATTTTAATTTCATTCATTTAGTTTTACGAACGTTGTATAATTGATTAATGTTTAATTATTTTTGAAAAATGAAAACAAAATAGTCATATTTTAAATGTAAAAATAGATTATGAATACATTCATATTTTTTAAGTTAGTATTGAAATATTTTTTTAAAGTATATCATAATAAATTATAGATATAAAAAAAGAAATATATAATAACAAAGAATTGGTGTTCAATTCTATTCACTTTAATTTCATTCATTTAGTTTTACGAACTTTGTATAATTTATGTGTAATGATTAAAAGACAATATGTCATATTTTAAATGTAAAAGTATATTATGAATACATTCATAATTTTAAGTCAGTATTGAAATATTTTTTTAAAGTATATAATAAATAGTCATATTTTAAATATAAAAATATATTATGAAAACATTCATAATTTTAAGTCAGTATTGAAATATTTTTTTTAGGGTAAATAATAATTGCTAATATTAATTATTATAAATGACAAAAAACAGCCACTCGTCAAAGGTATAATAATACCAAATTTTGACTGTAATGACCCTGATATAGTAAATATTAATTTATATCCCTTTAATATCATATTATATGACATGACATATTTCTTTTATTACCAATATTTTGCTTGTACAAGATGACATTGCATATTTACTACATTGCATTTTACCATGTATTAATACTAACCAATTGATTTAGTCTTTAAGTCTCATTAGCTAGCCAGCTAGCTAGTTTCTCAGTCATTTTCAAATAACTAGCTAAAATTAACTAATCCATCATATCAACAATTGATAAAATTTGGTTGTATTAGTTCTTAAAATCATAATTAGCTAGCAAGAAACCACTAACAACATGTAGAAGAAATCAAACAAACCAACATACTTGGTCAACCTACTAGTTACCAGTAGCTTGCCGCTAATCTGCCGGGTAATCTTTTCATCGGTTAGTTGGGTAGTCAAACTAACTACCAATCTAACGACCGAATTTAACCACATGTCTGTTTACCTGTTCATTGCTAACTAACCAACTAACTCACCAACTATTTTCTTCCCTCAGAAATGGATAAATCACCTTTTTTCCTCTGGAGAGAGTGAGGCATGCTGGGAAATGGAGTCTTTCAACGGCAGCCACTTCAACCTGAAGGTAAGAATTTCGTTTCGATTTCTCTCGGAAAAAAACAATTTCGGCGTCCTCCTGTTACCCAAAATCGTCCGAATCTGAAGCGCTCGCCGGCGCGGCTTTTCCGTGAATGTTACAAGTGGGCGATTTTTTTGGGGGGGGGGGAGGGGCATAACAGAGATTAAAGTAATCCCACTTGTTCTACATATAATTCATTGGAAAGAAGAAGTCCCCAATCCCATTAGGATAGGACGTTAGAGGCTAGCTGCGCCTTTTAGCACGGCGAGCCGGGCCGCGTCCAGAGATGACGAGCCATCTGCCGCGGAGACGCATTGTTTGATAAACACTGCCTTTATACGACAAATATTTGAGTGCATTAATCGAGCTAAGCTCGGCTCAATGCGGGGAAGCAGATATTGCTCTTTATGACTATTCCGAAGCGGGGGAGGGGAGGGGAGCGGAGGACACGGGACGGAGGGCTACCGTGTCCTTACGTCACGCCAGATGTCACTTCTTCGACCTGGGGAGGCCACGCCCACTCAAATGGGTTTCCAATTCAATTTGGGGAAGGAAGAAAGCGACCTATTTTGGAGAGTCGACGGGCTAGTTCAAACAACCGATGGCTCGGGAGCCACATGTGGCTCTTTTGGTGAGTGCGTATGGTTCACAAGCCATATGTGGCTCTTTTAATGGCTCTTTTGGTGAGTGTGTGTGGTTCACAGGCCATGTAGCTCTTTTGATGGCTCTTCTGGTGAGTGCGTACGGTTCACGAGCCATAGATGGCTCTTTTGGTGAGTGCGTATGGTTCACGGGCCATATGTGGCTCTTTTAATGGCTCTTTTGGTGAGTGCGTATGGTTCACGAGCCATAGATGGCTCTTTTGGTGAGTGCGAATGGTAACGGGCCATATGTGGCTCTTTTGGTGAGTGCGTGCATATGGTTCACGAGCCATATTGGCTCTTTTGATGGCTCTTTTGGTGAGTGCGTGCATATGGTTCATGAGCCATATGTGGCTCTTTTGATGGCTCTTTTGGTGAGTGCGTATGGCTAACGAGCCAAATGTGGCTCTTTAATGACTCTTTTGCTGAGTGTGTATGGCTCACGAGCCATATGTGGCTCTTTTAATGGCTCAAGAGCCATATGTGGCTTTTTTGATGGCTCTTTTGGTGAGTGCGTATGGTTCACGGGCCATATGTGGCTCTTTTGATGAGTGCGTTGGCTCTCGAGCCATAGATGGCTCGTTTCGTGAGTGCATATGGCTCACGAGCCATATGTGGCTCTTTTGATGACTCTTTTGGTGAGTGCGTATGGCTCATGAGCCATATTTGGCTCTTTTGATGCTCTTTTGGTGAGTGCGTATGGTTCACGAGCCATATGTGGCTCTTTTGGGGAGTGTTTGTGGCTCTTTTGATGCGTTCGTAAAGCTCAGAGGTCAAATATCAATTTATATTAATGTCAAGCCCTGGGATTGGTTAGGGGTCCTCCAGGACCGGAGTTGCGCAGCCCAGATCTAACCGAACGACGAATTAAAAAAAACGAACTCACAGAACAGGTCTTCTGATTGGTCGTTACATTTGCTACTTTGTAAATATTGTTTGTTCATTCCCTAATCAATTGACCAACCCAAATTATCTCAAATAATCTCGACCCAAGCGAAGACGTGGCGGACATTAGAGAGAACGCCGCTGCCGGCGTCCAACCCGGGATAATCGGAGGGATGAGTGGACTCATATGGGGCCAATCCCGCTTTAAGCCAAATTAGTCCAACACATTTCCATGGTGGCGGGAAGATTCACCGTCAGAATCCCTGGTCATCCCGGGATAAACCTGCCGGATTAAAACCTTTACCCGCGTTTGGGACGCTAACGACGGGTCGGCGGAAAACGAGCTCTACAAATTCCGAAAAATCGGAATTTAACCGATTTGAGGTTCCCCGGCGTCGGAAAAAAACGGGAAATCCCAAACGTTTCCTCCGTTTTTCTACGGGAAAACGTCACCTTTACCCGCGGCTTTTCCACGCGCCGCAACCGAAAGAGCGTGTATCGCGACCCACCCCCGCCCACCGCGCGTACGCCGTTTGAGGCTTACGCGAATGACCTTAATCATCAGGCGGGATATTTGCCTTTTTATTGGCCGAGTGCTTCGGCGCCACTGGAGGGCATTAAAAAAAAATAAAAAATTAAAAAAACAAGCGGAAGGGCAAGGTCGGTGGTGCCGGAGTAATCCATATCATCCCGTTACTGGGGGCGCTAGCTCGTTAGCATTAGTTTTGATGACGGCGGGATTAGGCTGTCATTTGATGTCGTTTAAAAAGGACAAAAGGAGGATTTTTTTTTTCAAAGAACGGTCAATTTTGGAGACATGAGGTCAGGGAAGACTCGTGGGTTTTAGTGCACCAGCAGGGGGCGCCGTCATGTGCGTGAGGATTAAATCTCGATGAAATTTTGTCTATAAACTTGTAAATTGTCTCATTTTCTGAACTGCTTTATCCTCATTAGGGTCGTGGGGGGTGCTGGACCCTACCCCAGCTGACTCCAGGCCAGAGGCAGGGGACACCCTGAATCGGTGGCCTAGCCAATCACAGCCCACATGGAGACAAACAACCAATCAATCGGAGCTAGGGCCAAGTTAGCATTCAATTAGCCTAGCATGCATGTTTTGGGGATGTGGGAGGAAACCGGAGTACCCAGAGAAAATCCATGCAAGCCCTTGAAGCACACACAAATTAGGGGTTCGAACCCACGAGCCCAGAACTATGAGGCCGACGCACTAACCACTCGACCACCGAACCGCCTACTTCGGTTTAGACAGAAATAACGAATGTTCATTCACCACTCGCGGTCAATACAAAATGGACGTCCATCACCGTCAATGACCGCCAAATAGATCAAAATGCAAGGTTCTGATTGGCCATCTCGCATTCCAGGGGGCGTGGCCCAAAACGGGTTAATTCCGGCGAAAGGAGATGACGGAAGCGATGTTTTTTGGCGGGGAACGGCGAGAAAAACAAGCCTTTTATAGCAGGCGGGAAAACAACAAGCACGTCTGGGACGCGCATACGCCGCCTTCATTAAGAGCGGAGATAGCGCAGATTAGTCTGCGAGCACAGCGGCCACGTTAGCGGGCCGGTCACGCCCAATCAGGAGCCGACAAAAGTAGCGAGCGGGCAGGAGGAGTGACGAAGACGACGACGACGAAGAAAAAAAAACGGAAAAAAGAAAAACAACAATGTCCCAAAGCCACTCATCAAACAAGTCGGCGTCTTGATGGAGACCCCAGATTGCGCTAATGAATTCTAATTCTTGTGTTTGAGCATGTAAATCAGAAAATCCCCGCCCGGAGCCGCCGCGTGAGCTAAACGCGTTTGCCGGAGCGTCACGGCCAAAAAACCTTCAAAGCGCTCGCCGTTTTGCCGTTTTGCCGTCGTTACCCCCGAAATTGCTTGTTGGGGAAAAAATAAAAATAAAAACATTCCGCTGGAGAGATTTTTGGAGGGTTTGTCATGTTTTGGCGGGAAAAAGTTGACTTTTTGGGGGTAATGCCATTTTTTTTATATGTGCGACACGGTGGGTAAGTGGTTGGCCCGTCGGCCTCGCAGGTTTGGGGTCGAGGGTTCGATCCCAGTTGGGGTCCTCACTGTGTGGAGTTTGTGCTTTCCCAGGATTTGCCGCATCCCAAAAACATGCATGCTAGGCTAATTCGATGCTAACTTGTCCCAAGCCCCAGTGACCGAGTGGTTCAGGCGTGTGTTGGCCTCACAGTTCTGGGGTCGAGGGTTCAAAACCAGGTGGGTCCTCACTGTGTGGACTTTGCATGTTCTCCCCACGCTCGTGTGGGGTTTTCCCGGGTACTCTGGTTTCCTCCCACATCCCCAAAAGATGCATGCTAGGCTAGGTTAGCTGGTTGAACAATCTAAATCTCCCCTAGCTATGATTGGTTGTTTTTTCTCATTGTGCCCTGCGATTGGCTGGCTACCGATTCAGTGTGTTGTCCCCCCGCCTTAGTTGGGATAGGCTCCAGCACCCCATGCGACCCTTGTGAGGATAAGCAATTCAGAAAATGAATGAATGAGTGGAAGAGTAAACCAAGATAAGAATCATTTTGTCAAGAATGATAATTTTAAAGAATGCCAAACAAGATATGTATCCCAAAATACACCAGTGTCAAAGTGGCGGCCTGGGGGCCAAATCTGGCCAACCGCATCATTTTGTGCGGCCCGAGAAAGTAAATGATGAGTGCCGACTTTCTGTTTTAGGATCAAATTAAAATGAAGAGTATAGATGTGTATTATATTTCCTGATTTCCCCCTTTTTAAATCAATAATTGCAATTTTTAATCTTTTTTTATATTGTTTTTAGGTCAAAAAGCATTTTGTAAAATCTAAAAATAAATATATAATTTTGGGGGGTTTTCCACTTTAATATTGAATATAATTTTAAAAAATGTTTCCATTTGAAATGAAAAACAAATGATTAAAATACATTTTCCCTTACTAAAAAAAGCTCAAATATTTTTTTTATCCATAGAAAACTGAATATTTAGGGCTTTTAATCCAATTCTTTTAATCCGATTCAAATTAAAATATAATAAAGTATAGATGTATATTAAATTTCCTGATTTTCCCCCTTTTAAATCAATAATTGTCATTTTTTAATCCATTTTTCTGTGTTTTTAGTTCAAAAATCATTTTGTAAAATCTAAAAATATATTTAAAAAAAGCTAAAATAAACATTGTTTTAGATCTATAAAAAACGGAATATTCAGGGATTTTAATCCAGTTCTTTTAATCAATTTATTTTAAAAAATCAAAATATTATATCTAAACTGGTCCGGCCCACATGAAATCGAGTGGATGTTATTGTGATTCATTCATTTGGATTCCTAGTAACTGTTGAGCAAGTTTCACTACAGTTTGAATTGCAAGCGTTGACAGACAGGAAGTGAGGAGGCCGCTAGCGTCATCCGTCTTTGTGGTTTGAGCGGACGCCATGGCGACCCGCGAGCAGAACAGGATTTCCGACTCGGAACGAATAGAAACGTCAAGTTGTTCGTCAAAGACAAACTCACTCGCTCAAACGCACTTTGTTATCCGAATTTGAGTGATTTATTTTTGGCGGCCTCACAGTTGTGGGGTCGAGGGTTCGAACCCAGGTCTGTCCTCACTGTGTGGGGGTTTGCATGGTCTCCCCTGGTCTTGCGTGGGGTTTCTCCAGGTACTCTGGTTTCCTCCCACATCCCCAAAACATGCATGCTAGGCTAATATGCTAATGCTAAATTATTCCTAGGTATAAATGTTTAAATGTTAAAAATATTGGGCAGCCCGGTGGAGCAGTGGTTAGCGGGTCGGCCACACAGTTTGGGGGTTTTGGGTTCGATCTCAGGTGGGTCCTCACTGCGTGGAGTTTGCATGTTCTCCCCGGGCATGCGTGGTTTTTTTTCCGGATACTCCAGTTTCCTTCTACATCCCCAAAACATGCATGCTAAGCTAATTGGATGCTAAATTGTCCCTGGCCATGAGTGTGATTGGTTGTTATTCTTGCAATTCTACTGTTTTTTCATTCAAAATCCTCTCCTTTGACCATCGTCGGTTTCAACTATGCAGAGGCAAGCCGTCACCGAAAATGATTTTTATTTCACCATTTCAATATTTTAGATCAGTGTGAGTCTTGATGATTTATTTTTGAGGGTGTTAAAACTGAAGTGCGCGGGGGTGCCGTTTTGAAACACAGTTGACAGGGAAGCTCACCAAAAACATTAATTTTAAGTATTATTATTTTGCCAAGCCTCTTTTTACAGCAAATGTATGATAAATTATAATAACGTTCGCATAACCAATTACAGTGGTACCTCGACCTACAATCAGCTCTACCTACGACATGCTCGAGGTACGATGAAAATTTCGATCGAATAATTCGCCCGAGACACGATGAAAATTTCGAGATGCGACCAAGCCAGGTGGCCATGACATGAGAGGCTGTTTATCATTGTAGCGCACTTTTTTGCCACATCTCTTTCGTGTATAACAGATATCTACGAGCACTGAACGATTTATTCAGACGAGTTTCGTTGTGTGTGCGCACACAACAGCCAATAATGGCCAGAGCACTTTCACTGAGCGTATAAGAGTTTGTATGCACATGCGTTGTCCCTTTAAGAAGCGACATCAGTCAGGCTCTTAACAAGTTCTCCAACAAAAAAACAATAAAAATCCGGGGAATTTTGAGCTTTTCTTTAGCCTAATAATTAATAGGGCATTAAGTATGACTAAATAGTCATTCGCAGTTTGTATTTAGGGAATTTGAGCAACAATTTAAATGGTAATTATCAATAACCTTCTGGGCGACCAAAAGACTGGCGACCAAAAGATTGGCGACCAAAAGACCGGCGACCAATCGACCGTGTACCTATCAAACACATTTTATTACTATTAAACCACTAGTTATGTGTTACTTTGTTAATACATGGTGAAATAGAAGAAATCAAACATTTTTTTCTAATCCAATATCCTGTTTTTGGTGCTTTTTCAGAGGGTTGGAACGAATTAATTGTTTTTTAGTTCATTTCAATGGGAAACGTCCGCTCGAGTTACGAAAAACCTCAACATACGATCTCAGTCCCGGAACGGATTAAGATCGTATGTCGAGGTACCACTGTACTTTATCACTTGTAGACATCCAATTTTTTTTGAACTCCGAGGGTGGCAGCCAATGAACATTCACTCCCTCCCTCCCACTTCAAATGGATTGGACGTCTAGCATCCCCCGTGACAGCCCACGAGTTAAACTGCGTCCGATCGATCCACGATATACGTCGCGTTCCATTCAAGTGACTTTTTAACTTCATATCAAAAAGAAAAAAAATATGGTCACGGGACAGAATCGAGAGCGATACCACACGGTCTCGGAATCGGTATCGGCGCTAGCGACGCTAGATAAAAAAAACCTAACGGCAACGTGACTTATCTGTAGCGGTGGACCCTGAGAGCGAGCCCCCTTTCTCCCATTGGCGTGTCAAATTGAACGGCGCCCTATCAAGGAAAGGCAAAGACATCAAAGCTGCTAACTTCCCTTAACGCGCCATGCTAATTGCTCTTTCATTGCGAACTTCACTTCTCGTCGGGGGCGTCTGTTTGAAATCCGCTTTACGTCGGGGGTGGGGGGCTCACTGGCGGGCCCGTCAGGAAATCGGCTGTTAAGACGTCACACGTTACAAACGAGATTAACTCGGACGAGGCCCCAAACTTGGTTTTTATCGCCTCGGTTATCTGCAGAGCGCCGCGGGATGGCTAGCAAACAAATCGGGAATGTTCAAGCCGAACGTGATCGGACGCGGCAGGCGACCATTCCCGCGGAAATGTCGGGTGCTGGTTTTCATAATAGATGGCATCGGTGGGGATTTGCATGGTTTTAGGCATTTGGGACAAGAAAGGCATTGTGGGATGCGGGTATATCAAGATGAGTGGTAGGGGAAGCTGTTAGCTTTTATTTGCATGGGATTATGAATGGGGAAAGTTAGCTAAGCGATAAATGTGTTCAAATGGAGGACACGTGCTGAAACGTTGGGGTTTTCGAGTATTTTGGATTCTAGAAACGTGGGTGTGAATGGTGAAACTGCATTTAAAAACCTGAATCTGAAATTAATATTTCTGTATATCTAGTATGAAAAGAAAGATTCAGAATGTCATTTTTTACAGTGTTGTATGTGATTGAAAAAACAGTCTCATAAGAATGCTACATTTGTTTTGCAAAATATTTTCTTTCTGGGTTCCAGTTAACCATTTTTTTAATCATAAATTTTCTTATAAGGTAACCAAAAATGTTTTGTCTGTTTTTACAGGAAATGGCTAATTTAAAAAAATAAAATTTGGGGGTTAGGTTGAATTAAATTCAAATAGGACATTCGATCGCTTCAATATTTAAAATTGTAATTAATCGAAAGAAAATTTTTCTAAAAACAAAAAAAGTCATGAGTCAATAAAGATAAAAATCTTTCGAAGACGCCGCTACTTCTCGGAATATTATATATATTATTTTAAATACAATGAATTAATCAAAAGAATCATTTTTTTTAAACAAAAAAGTCACAAGTCATTAGAGATAAAAATATTTAATGACTCGTGACTTTTTTGTTTTAAAAAAACGATTCTTTTGATTAATTCATATATATATTATTTTAAGTATAATGAATTAATCAAAAGAATCATTTTTTCAAAAACAAAAAAGTCACGAGTCATCAAAGATAAAAATCTTTAAGGACTCCTGATTTTTTTGTTTTTAGAAAATTCTTCTTTCAATTATTCCATCATACTTAAAATAATATATCTTTTAATTCCCATCACCAAATAACCCTAACAATACATCTAAATGGGGGCCGCGAAATATCGTACCCCGGGCCTCAAATGGCCCTCGGCCCGCATGTTGGAGACCCATGTTTTATTTAGGGATTCTAATTAATTTTTTTTGGGAAAAAAATAATGATTAATTCGCTCACGAAAGGGTTAAATAAATTTGATGAAATAAGCGTTATTTCACTTCCTCGAAACGTGCTTCCACATCAGCAAAGAGGGCGTCGGCGCGTCGTACGTCGACCGGGTGGCGGTGATTAGGAACGGGCCGTCCCGGCTGGCTGTCCCCGCTGGCCTGCTGCCTTACATGGGCAAACCTCGGCTTGGAATTTCTCAGCGTGACGTCACTGCCCACAAAAACTCTCCCAGAATTGCGGATCAAGAAGTTTGGCTGCCGGGGATTTTGTCACTTTCCCCCCCGTCCTTTTTTTCCATTTCCACGAAAGCACCGAGCCCAAGGTAAAAAACCGAACCGAGTCGAGCTGAACCGGGTACGAACGGTCGCGTTTGAGCCGACGCAGGGGGGGAAATGTTTGACGCGTGTTCGGCGACAGCGGGTGGGGGAAGAAAGACGCCGCCGCTACTTCTCCGAGGCTCCGTAGTGACGCCGGTGAGAATGCGAGAACGTGGCCGAGATTGGGCCGTGGGTGCCGGGGGAGGGAGGGCGTGGACACACCTGGGGCCAGACGCTACGCTGCTAGCATGACGAGCCGGGCTAACACGAGGGTAATGAGTCTGTAAGCTAGCTAAACGTAGCGGGGCGAAGTTTGGGAAAGTTTCCCCCCCACGTTTTTGGGCGTCTCTCGCTTCTTTTGTGTCGGTTATTAGCCGAGTGGTCGGCTCGGGAATGCGGAAGACTGAGTTAGGAGCCGCGGAATGTGTCGAAAAGTTGGCGTTTTTAGAGATATTTTTTTTAGCGTTAGCTGGTTTGTTAGCCGTTTTAAGTAAATCCATCCTCTTGAATCGAAGATGCAGATTCGTCAAAATGCCACAGGCACTTTTGAATGGGAAAAAACTCATTAAGTTTGTCACTCGTAATAATGACCACTTTAAGTTTAATTTATAATTGTTTTTATACAGTGTTCTTAAGATATTGTACATCTCATTAAATTATAGTTTTTTCAAAATATTTTTTAAATCAAGGATTGTTAGACTAACAGAAGCATGATTTAGGATATAAATATTCGAAAGTGCAGTGTAGACACGTGTGGTTTATATTTGAACAAATATGTTTTAACATTTTAATTTGGCTGCCTCATATAAACAAATGCCACTTACAGTCTGAAAATAATGGTAGATTTACTACTATCAATATGCAAGTAAGTCTAGAACTAGTAATTACATATTTTGTACAGTTTATACAGTACTCTTGTGTAAGTGAGTGATTGACACAATATGTAAAATGGTGGAATGAAGGCGCAAGAATGTTCACCGTATTTTGTTGTTGCAATAAAATCATGCTTAACAGATAAATTACTGCAATTACTGCTAAACATCCCCAACCAAATTATAATTGGGTCAATTGGCTGACATGGTTTCTTCCTTAGTTACTGTGAACCTTCATTTTTGGCCAAAATTTACTCCATTTTACGTCTGTATGCTGTGTTACTTTTCAAGAATATTTGTTTTTGTTTCCATTAGCGGGTGCAAAACTGTGTTTTAGTCCAATAATGAAGTATGATGACATTTTTTTCCAGTGGGTTCATGTAGGAATGTTGAAGGCATCCATAAATAAATTTGCTATTATCTCAAAGAATGATGATTGGTCACCCAGTCCAACCATAAAAGGTCATGAAAAGCAAATCTTGGTTCGGGGAGTGTCACGCTTACGCTATGGATATCATCTCCATAAAATGTCGATTATGCAATATGTCTGCAATCTATTGAAAAGAAATAGTAATGGCTACATTTGTTTGTTTAATTGGGGTTAGGACACAGTGGGAATCGAACCCAAACAGTCTGCCCAGAAGTCAGGCAAACGAATCGTAACATCAGGTTGCAAAAAAAGTAGGAAAAATGAATAACAGACCACATGAGTGAGGAAAATACAATACAAGTATGTTTATTTTTTTAAAAAGTTTACTGTTAGGAGCTTAGCATGCTCATTGCGGTAAACATTTCAAAATAAAAGCATGCTTGCAGTTATGCTATCACGTAATTCAGATTCTACCCGATTTTTTGTTTGTTTTTTGACGTTCATTTTGGATGAATTTTTTTTTAATTGGCAGAGAACAAAAATGGCGTTAGCTATCTTGCTAATTCATATTTTATTCTAAAATAGCGTTGATTGACAGATTATGTACGGTAATTTTAAAAACGTACATAAGTGTGCATGTTGCGTGGGTTTTCTCCGGGTATGCCGCTTTCCTCCCGCATCCCAAAAACATTCATGCTAGGCTAATTGGATGCTAACTTGTTCCTAGCTTCAATTGATTGGTTTGTCTCCTTGTACCCTGCGATTGGCTGGACACAGATTCAGGGTGTGGCCCACCTGGTGCCCTTAACTAGTTGGGATCGACTCCAACTCCTGTTCTCACCGTGCTCTCGTGGGTTTTCTATGGGTACCCCGGTTTCCTACCACGTCCCAAAAAACATGTATGCTAGGCTAATTGTATGCTAAATTGTGATTGGATGTGCTTTGTCTCCTTGTCCCCTGCCATTGGCTGGCCACCGATTCAGGGTGTCCCCTCCCTGATTCTTGTAGTTAGCTGGGATAGGCTCCAGCACCCCCCTTGTGAGGATAAGCGGTCCATAAAATGAATTTTTAATCATTTTTATGACAATTTATTGTTTCTTACTTAAAAATAAACATTACATTTTAATGGGTGGTTTATGAAGACACATTGTCCCGATAAGTAGTGATTCAATTGGCTCATTTTTTCTTCTTCTTCTTTTAAACAATATTATCTGATGGGGCAATAATTTATCAGACAATATATTGCCTACTAAAATTTGTCAATGTGACCGTACCTGTAGAATCTCCAACTTCCTCTGAAAGTTTTCAAGCTAGCACGCGCGGCGCTCAAACGCCTCGCCGTCGTCGCACCCCCATTAAAATGCGCCCGAGCGACTGCGGTTAACCCACCAGGAGGGTCTCGGGCTCAAAGCGCCTTTCAACTTTAACATCATCAACACTGTCAAACGTGTCCTTTTTCTTTTTTGAAAGCGCGCCACCGCGTTTAATGCAGTCAGAAACGCTTCTGAGCGACGCAGATGTATGCGGTTTGATAGCAGCTGCTCTCGAGGGGCGCCGGGCGGCGAGCTTCGCGGGAGGGCGGCGAGCGTCGGATTATTGATTTGAAATTCACACGCTGCCGGTCCTCCTTTTAACCAGTAAAGTCGGTCGTCGGCTCTTTCCCCCGTTCGTTTATTTCCAAAGCGCGTTGACGTCGGAATGCCGTTCGCTTCGGAAACGCCGCCTGCTTAAAAAACGGATGCAATCGGTTTTTAGGACAGTATTCAGACAAAAAAAATTAAAATAAAAGCCCATCCCAAGAAGCAGGGTTTTATATATTATATTATTATTTATTTATTACTACATTATTATTATTTATTTTATTACTATATTATTATTATTTTTTCACTATATTATTATTATTTAATTTATTATATTATTTATTTTATTACTATATTTGTATTTGTTTTATATTATTATTTTATATATATTTACATTTTTATACAGTAATCCCTCGAATATCGCGGTTAATGTGGACCAGGCATGGCTGTGATAATTAAAAAAATAAATCAAATACATACATAATCATATATGATTTATGATATTATATTATTATTATTTTATATATAATTATATTTTTTATACAGTAATCCTTCGAAAATCGCAGTTAATCTGGACCAAACATGGATGCGATAATAAAATAAAAAAATACATAAAAAAATTATGATTTATGATATTATTATTATTTTATATGTATTCATATTTTTATACAGTAATCCTCGAATATCTTGGTTGATGTTGACCAAACATGGCCGCGATAATTAAAATAAATAAATAAAAAATTAGCATGATTGGCCAGTTTCAGCGTGGATATTCACATTTAATTAATTCATTTTCTGAACCACTTATCCTCACAAGGGTTGCGGGGGGTGCCGGAGCCTATCCCAGCTCACTCTGAGCACCAGGCAGTGAACACCCTAAATCGGGAGACGAATAAACAATCACTCATAGCTCGAAAAAAAAGTTAGCATCCAATTAGCCTAGCATGCATATTTTTTGAGATGTGGGAAGAAACCGGAGTACCCGGAGAAAACCCACACAAGCCCGTGGCGAACATGCAAAGTCCACACAGTGAAGCCCCACCTGGAATCGAACCCAGGACCCCAGAACTGTCATGTTTTAAAGGTTATTATTCTCGTTAAGCTAATTTCCGGGTGCTTCGGACTTTTTTCCCCAACTTAAAAAAAAAATTCACCCAAATTTCCATGCATGGTTCGCACTACTCGGGTCCGACTCTCGATAGCGAGCCCCCCGAAACGGCGGCGGACTTGCGGGAAGAATAGCGATAAACAGAAATTCCAAGTGCCCGCGCTTTCCGCTAAAACGGGACAATGAGGCCACGGGTCGTTATCACCCGCGCTTTGACGGCAAAGAAAAGTGCGCTTTTGTTCATAAAAGTAGCGGATTATGCGTGTGAATGTACGCCAAAAGAGGGTCCATTGACTCTGCAGATTACATTGTGGTGATTAAAAAGGTGTAATTAAAGTCTGACGACTCCCCCAGAGTGCCGCGGGGGTCAGCGCTGATGAGGGCGGCGATATTAACGGCGGCGTGGGACTGACAGACGGAATATTATTACACACTTGAAAGACGGAAAATGACTATTTTGTTAGGTTATCGTTTCCTATTTAATGACTACTACTTTGTTGTAGTGTGTTTTCACGCTGGTGGGGCGCTCGTACGTCATTTTTGGGGGTGTTTACAAAATATTTGGTCTTTTTTGTACCATATTAGCGGGTGGAAATTTAATGTGCTTTACAACGAGGTGTGTGTTAACGGTTTTATGTTAATGTAGCATAATGACATGATTTTTTTAAATGTTAAATGGGTCTTTTGGTTCACGTTTACATATTTTTTGACTGTTTTACTCTAATGTAGCATAATGACATGATTTTTAATGTTAAATAGGCTTTTTGGGGTTTTTATATTTCACGTTTACATTTTTTTTTGACTGTTTTACTCTAATGTAGAATAATGACAGGATTTTTAATGTTTAATTGGTTTTTTGTTTCACGTTTACATATTTTTTTGACTGTTTTACTCTAATGTAGCATAATGACATGATTTTTTAATGATAAATGTTTTTTTTGTTTCATGTTTACATATTTTTTTGGCACTTTTACTCTAATGTAGCATAATGTCATGATTTTTAACGTTAAATAGTTTTTTTTGTTTCACGTTCACATATTTTTTTGACAGTTTTACTCAAATGTAGCAAAATGACATGATTTTTTTAATGTTAAATGGGTTTTTTGGTGCACGTTTACATATTTTTTTTGACTGTTTTACTCTAATGACATAATTTTTAATGTTAAACAGCTTTTTGGTTTCGCAAACAGACAAAAAATAATCAATAAATAATAACAATAATTAAATAATGAATAAATAAGTAGTCACAATAAGTAGTCGATAACATGAATAAGTAGCACAAATAACCACAAACAAGATGGATAAATAATCAATCAATAATAATAAAATAATAATTTGTAAATAATCAATAAGTAGTCAACATAATTAGTCAGAACATAGATAAGTAGGGAAGTGCACAAATAACAACAAACAAACAGATAAATAATCAATACATAATCTTATCTCATTTTCATTAGGGTCGTGGGGGGTGCTGGAGCCTATCCCAGCTGTCCCCGGGCCAGAAACGGGGGACACCCCGTGTCCAATCAGCCTAGCATGGATGTTTTTGGAATGTGGGAGGAAACCGGAGTACCCGGAGAAAACCCACGCAGTCCGGGGAGACCATGCAAACTCCACACAGGTGGACCGACCTGGATTTGAACCCAGAACCCCCAGAGCCGTGAGGCCGACGCGCTAACCACTCGCCCCACCGGGCCACCCTAAAAAATAAATAAATAAATAAACAATCAATAAGTAGTGGATATTATGAATAGTAGTCAACATAATAAATTAGTAGTTAACCTAGTCAAAATAATTATTAAAAAAAAACATTCCGCCAGACTTAATTCTCGACAGATATGTCGCAACATGCCGCGCCGCGTACGCAAGCTAGGCAGGGCCCTCCAACAATGCTCAGTGTGCGCTCAGTCACCCCTGGCGCGCAAGTTGTTTCACAAGTGCGATGTCAAGGGCTATCAATCAAGACGGGTCTCCGCCACTTCAAAGCGGCCATGAGAAAACCTACGAAAAGAGCCAAGCTAGTCACTGTTTTGCTCAGAATGACTTCAGACTTCAAGTCAACAACGATGTCATGGTCTCGACATGCTCATTATCACAAAAGTCATAAAAATTCCTGAGCTGCCACATACGGCGAATTTCACGTCGTCTTTACCAAATTACTAAATACGCATTTAGGATCAAAACGACGAAAATCATAACAAAATTAAGCAATGTTTTTTTTGCGATTTACATGAAAAAAGTGTTTAATATTTTCATATAAGCTGAAATCTTAAAATAGCATTAAAATAGTTGAATTTGACAATTTCTCTCGTATAAGCCGAACCCCTAAAATTGCCTTAAAATGGTTGAATTTGACAATTTCTCCCATATAAGCCAAACCCTTAAAATTGCCTAAAATGGTTGAATTTGACAATTTCTCTCATATAAGCCGAACCCTTAAAATTGCCTTAAAATTGTTGAATTTGACAATTTCTCTCATAAGCCAAACCCTTAAAATTGCCTTAAAATGGTTGAATTTGACAATTTCTCCCATATAAGCCGAATCCTTAAAATTGCCTTAAAATGCTTGAATTTGACAATTTCTCTCATATAAGCCGAACCCTTAAAATTGCCTAAAATGGTTGAATTTGACAATTTCTCCCATATAAGCCAAACCCTTAAAATTGCCTTAAAATTGTTGAATTTGACAATTTCTCTCATAAGCCGAACCCTTAAAATAGCATTAAAATGGTTGAACTTGACAATTTCTCTCATATAAGCCAAACCCTTAAAATAGCCTTAAAATGGTTGAATTTGACAATTTCTCTCATATAAGCCGAACCCTTAAAATTGCCATAAAATGGTTGAATTTGACAATTTCTCTCATAAGCCGAACCCTTAAAATTGCCTTAAAATGGTTGCATTTGACAATTTCTCTCATAAGCCGAACCCTTAAAATTGCCTTAAAATGGTTGAATTTGACAATTTCTCTCATATAAGCCGAACCCTTAAAATAGTGTTGACTGTTTTATGTTAATGTAGCATAATGACGTGATTTTTTAAAATGTTAAATTGTTTTTTTTGGTTCACGCTTACATATTTTTTTGACTGTTTTACTCTAATGTAGCATAATGTCATCATTTTTTTTAATGTTAAGTAGGTTTTTTGTTTCATGTTTACATATTTTTTTGACTGTTTTACTCTAATGGTTGAAATTGACAATTTCTCTCATATAAGCCAAACCCTTAAAATTGCCTTAAAATGGTTGAATTTGACAATTTCTCTCATATAAGCCTAATTTATGCGCATATAAGCCGCAGCTTTGAATCGTCATCATTTTTTTTTGCGACAAATACATTTTATATGCGAGAAAATGCGGTATTTGTCAATTCTGACCAGACTTGCCATACTCTCAATCCCAAAAACCACTCTAAAATTTGGGAAATTTGCCCGGAAAACTGGCAGATTGCTTTCCTCCTCATTCCCTGGACTAAATTCAACTTCCTCCATGTTTTGTCCGACTTAGCACACAAGCATATAAACTTTCCGCTAATCTCCGTGTCGACACGGCGCCTTTCGGAAAGCGTCCGCTAGCGCCGATTTCCGCCCAGCGCGCGACGTATCCTCCAATGTAAAAAAATAAATAAAAATAAATAAATAAACGCCATCGGACAAATTCCCGTTACGCAAGAGCGGATTACAAGTTTCTTGGATATTAATTTTCTCTGCAGAAAAAGGAGGCATCGGGAGGGGGCGGGGCTTCGGCTGACAGGCGGAATGCACCGTAATTATTGCAAGACCATTTTTTAAGTGGGATAAACTCGCATTTTTTTTCTAGGACGAGTCTAGTGCAGGTGCGGGTGACGAACGAGTGCCTCGTTATGGAAACACATTTAATTACTTTGTTTTAAAAAAAAAAAATCGACTGCGTTTAACATACCGGAGTGAATGCCGTTTTTATGATTCACGTTTCAAGAATAGGATGTTTTTTTCCGTACCAATACCAAATTGATGAAAAAAATAAGGACACCTGTCAATTTTTTTTGCCACTTTTATTATTCCTTATTTTTTGTAGTGTTATCTTTATTGCACAACAGAAGTAAAGAAATACTTTCGTATTCTAAAAACGCCATCTTTATTTTTTTTAGAACAAAAAGACAATTCAATTTGACCAATTTGGTCAATTTGACACCAAATTGGTCAAATTGAATCGTCTTTTTGTTCTAAAAACGCCATCTTTATTTTTTTAGAACAAAAAGACGATTCAATTTGACCAATTTGGTGTCAAGTGGACCTTTTTTGAGCTAAATTTTACAACATCAACAATTAGCCAAATTTCAAAAAATCTACCAGAAACTAAACTTTCCCATTTTACGTTTTTTTAACTCCAATTTTAAACCCCCCCAAAAAATAAAGCCGCCATCAACGTTCAAACATTTGACACTTAAGAAAAAAAACCTGTCTCAGGCCCAAAACTAAACAGGAAGTCGGCCATTATGGCTCTGCGGCTTTTTGGACAATTCCAAGTCGATTACTTTCGACAAATTCCCCACCAAGAACCGTTAAAAAACGGCGCCTGGCTTCTGAGATGGCCCGTTTAGCACTCCTCGCAAGCGTCCGGATTCCAAAAGTATGGGCCTCCGTCCTGGCGTTCCTCCGACGTGCAAAGCAAAAAGTGACATCGCTTTCCCCAGCATGGCCGACCGACTTCATACTTTCTCCATATTTGGAAATGTTTACCTCCTCGCGATGCTCACCCGAGATCGGCGGCGAAGGGATGTGAGTCACTCGTTCTGCGCGCAACTTTGTCAGTCGTTTGCTTTCCTCTCGCTCTTTCCTCATCCACACAAACTGTGAGTATCTTCTTTTTATCGACCAATCGCGTCCGAGAAGCCGCTGTCCGGTTAGCATTTAGCTCAAGGGTGTCAAACTCGGGTTGGTTCGCGGGCCGCTTTAACGTCAACTCGATTTCATGTGGGCCAGACCATGTTAGATATAATATTTCGATTTTTTCTAAAAATTGGATTATAAGAACTGGATCAAAAGCCCTAAATCTGGGGTGTCAGAATTGGGTTGGTTCGCGGGCCGCTTTAACGTCAACTTGATTTCATGTGGGCCGGACCATTTTAGATATAATATTTAGATTTTTTTATAATAAATGGATTAAAAGAACTGGATTTAAAGCCCTGAATATTCCATTTTTTTATAGATCTAAAACAATGTTATTTTAGCTTTTTTTAAATATATTTTTAGATTTAACAAAATGATTTTTGAACTAAAAACACAGAAAAAATGGATTAAAAAATTACAATTATTGATTTAAAAGGGGGAAAATCAGGAAATTTAATATACATCTATACCAGGGGTGTCAGACTCGGGTTGGTTCGCGGGCCGCTTTAACGTCAACTTGATTTCACATGGGCCAGACCATTTTAGATATAATATTTAGATATTTTTTAAAGAACTGGAATAAAATCCCTGAATATTCAGTTTTTTATAGATCTAAAACAATGTTATTTTAGCTTTTTTTTAATATATTTTTAGATTTTACAAAATGATTTTTGAAGTAAAACACTGAAAAAATGGATTAAAAAATGACAATTATTGATTTAAAAGGGGGAAAATCAGGAAATGTAAAATACATCTATACTCTTCATTTGAATTTGATCCTAAAACAGAAAGTCGGCACTCATGATTTACTTTCCCGGGCCACACAAAATGATGCGGCGGGCCAGATTTGGCCCCCGGGCCGCCACTTTGACTTAAGTGCGCCTTATAGTCGTGAAAATACGGTATTAGTTTCGAACAAAAAACAATTTTGCATGCATAGCAACCCGTTAGCATCTGCCATTTTTTTTAGTCATAACTCAAGGCCAGGACTGTTTTTTAATCCCTGTTTTAAATCGAAAAACTGTAAAAAAAAATGTAGTGGTTTGGGTATTGGTTCACATGACAACACGTTTTGTAAGACAACAAACAGATCAACTTGTCATCTGTTGCTAACGTAGCTGTCACATTTTTAACTGAAAGCAGCAAATCAATTGACATTTTGAGCGCTACTTTCTTCACGTGATTGACACTTTTAAAGGGCTCTGGTATTTTCCCACTACGTTACTGTTTCCTTTAAAAAAATAAAAAAACAAGAAAAAAAGCATTTTGCGATAATTAGCGCACATTTCAAAGGCTAGCTAGTTCGTACAGTGCTGCTATTATACTCTTCTAGAAATTTTCCCGGTCATACATGTACAGCTGGTTTCTAATGTTAGAATTTTCCCTTGAGGCCAACTAGTTCGAATTCCGAAGGGTTAAAAAGTTAAAAGTCGGCTTTTGTTGCTGAAAAAATGACAGAAATGTGTAAATATGTCGTCATAACATCCGTTGCTATCTGGGAATTGCTATCGCTAACGTTGACCTTTTTCGCCGCGATGGTGTTGAATTTCATTCATTTAGTATACTGCTTATCCTCACGAGGGTTGCGGGGGGTGCTGGAGCATACTGACTTTGGGCACCAGGTGGGCGACACCCTGAATCGGTGGACAGCCAATCGCAGGGCACGAGTAGACAAACAACCAATCCCTCTTAGTTAGAAACAATATTCATGTTGACTACTTATCTATCTTGATTACAACTAATTTATTATGTTGACTACTTATTTATGTATTATTTATTTATTTGTCGACGATTTATTGTGACAACTTATTTTTTTATTCTTTTATTTATTTATTCTTATTATTTATTGATTTAAAAAAAAAATCTATGGTTATTTATGCACTTCCTTACTTATATTGTTGACTACTTATTGCGTAAATACTTATTTATTATTATTATTTATTGATTTAAAAAAATGAGTTTGTTGTTTTTAACCTTATTTATGTATTATTTATTTATTTGTCGATGATTTATTGTGACAACTTATTTATTTATTCTTCAATTTATTTATTCTTGTTCTTATTATTTTTAAATCAATTGTTATTTGTGCACTTCCTTACTTATGTTGTTGACTTCTTATTGCGTGACTACTTATTTATTGATTATTATTATTTATTGATTTGAACATAATGAGTTTGTTGTTTTTTAACCTTTAAATCTCATCATATTTGTATATTGACAATACAAGCAGTCAATTCAATTTAGCATCCAATTAGCCTAGCATGGAATTTTTTTGGGGATGTGGGGCAAACCGGGCTACCTGAAGAAAACCCAAGGATCGAACCCTCAACCCTAGAACTGTGAGGCCGACTTGCTAACCACTCGCACACCGAATTGTTGAATTTATTTATTTTTTGGTGGTGGTTGATTAAGATATAATTTGTTAACAAAATCCAAATCCTCCCAACCTAATCTGGCCACATTCGATTTCTTTTTTCTTTTTTTTTGTTCTTAATTTGAAGATGCTAGCAAGAGTTCCCTACAAGTCAACAAATTAATACGTGATTAACGGTAGCAATTATCGCGAGCCAGCTCAAGTGCAGATTATCTGTATGCCATTAATCACTTTAAAGGTTTTGATTACTTTCTGTTTTTCCCACTGAAATCTCATCTACAAGTAACGCTAGCTAGCTAGCTAGTAGCCCTTCCCAAATAGTTATTTACCGTTGACATTTTCATATTGCTGCACATTTCCACTTCCTGTCAGCGAGCATTTCCAACCAGTCAAGGAAGCGCGCGGTCGCAAAGCTAACCGAGCTAACATTTCCTGCATTTTACGCTGCCCCCTTTTTTTTTTTTCGTTTTCGCTAAGTGATTAAACCCAGATTAGGCAGCCGGGCCGCCGCTAGCTAATGGGACGCACTTTGCGCCGTGTGTGTGACGGATACGCTCTCACACGCCAGCCTCTAAAGACGCGCAAATGACTGCGGCGGCATGTTGCCAAAACAAAATGCCGTTTAGAGTGACAACAAAATTGGGAGGGATGACGGATGTAAAAAATCATGTAAAAAAAAAAAATAACACTGCATTTAGGGGAAGAGTAAAAGGGCCCAGAATGACCATGGAAAGTATTTTTTAAAGTTCGGTGAATGAGAAAATGCTATTTCTCAAGAATATATGTGGTATTACATGTAGAAATATTGATATTAAATAGTATTCAAAGCTAATTTGTACCCAGATGTTAGTAAACTGGAAATACAGATTCGTAATCTGGATCCGTGGTTTAGTAATCTCTACCTGCGGTTTAGTCATTTGTACCTGCGGATTAGTAATTTGTACTTGCAGTTTAGTCATCTTTACCCGCGTTTTAGTAATTTATACCCGCGGTTTAGTAATCTGGACTCGCGGATTAGGAATCTGTACCCGCGGTTTGGTAATATGTACCCATGATTCAGTATTTTTTTTACCTGGGGTTTAGTAATCTCTACCTGCGGTTTAGTAATCTGTACCCATTGTTTAGTAATCTTGTACCCGCATTTGGTCATTTTTTACCCACGATTTAGTCATCTCTACCTGCGGTTTAGTAATTTGGACCCGCAGTTTAGTAATCTGTACCCGTGGTTTAGTCATTTATACGTGCGTTTTAGTAATCTACGTGCAGTTTAGTAATCTGTACCCGCAGTTTGGTCATTTGTATGCACGGTTTGCCAATCTGTACCCGTGGTTTAGTGATCTGTACCCACGGTTTAGTAATCTGTACCCGTGGTTTAGTCATTTGTACGCGCAGTTTGGTAATCTGTACCTGGGGTTTAGTAATTTTCTACCCATGGTTTAGTAATCTCTACTCGCAGTTTGGTCATTTGTACCCGTAGTTTGGTCATTTGTACCCGTAGTTTGGTCATTTGTACCCATGGTTCAGTCATCTGTACCCATGGTTCAGTCATCTGTACCCACGGTTTAGTCATCTGTACCCGCGGTTTAGTAATTAGTACCTGCGGTTTGGTATTTTTTTACCCACTGCTTAGTATTTTTTTACCCACTGTTTAGTAATCTGTACCCACGGTTTAGTATTTTTTTTACCCACTGCTTAGTATTTTTTTTACCCACTGTTTAGTAATCTGTACCCGCGGTTTGGTAATCTGTACCCGCGGTTTGGTAATCTGTACCCGCGGTTTAGTAACCTGTACCTGCAGTTTAATAAATGTATCCTATTCATACTTGGTAACGGCAAGCCTGTAAAAACCAGATAACTCGAGTCGCGTTCCAAAAAAAAATGCAATCAGGACATCTCAATTACAAATAAACCTAAAAATGGAAGTTGAGAATTGACCAAATAGAACATTAGCGTTAGCCTAGCTCCCGAGACCTGACTCGCCGCTACCCACTCGGCATGCATTGTTGACGAACGCACCCGAAACTTGATGGCTTCATCAAAAGTTGACATTTTAAAGCCGTGTGAATGCATTCATTATGGAAGAGTCGCTTGTCAATCTCGCTCCGTTTGTCTTTTGTTGCCTTTTTTTTGCCTGCCTTCTGATTAACCCAATTAAAATCCGCCGAGGCCCGAGACAAAACAAACAAAAAGTTGCTCGGAAACCGAACGACGATCGCTATTGGCGCAGCGTTTACGGGCTTTAGCGCGCCGTCGCTAAATGCTATCACAAGTGTGCGACGGGGGAACGGGCCGTTCCTCTCATGTGGTTTTTTTTAAAAGCGTCTTTTTAGCGCTCGTCCCAGAAAATCTTTCACTGATGAATTTAATTAATTGTAAACATTGTATATTTCCACATTTATGCTTTTTTGCATCTGGGCCTGCACCCTGATTGGTTCAGCATCCGTTGCAATGTTGTTTTCACGTGTTTCGTTGAAAATGAATGCTTTTCATATTCGCCACTTTATCCCCACAAGGCTCGCGGAGGGTGCCGGAGCCTAACCCATGTAGGCCCAGGGAGAACATGCTAATTCCACACAAGTAGATCGACCTGGATTTGAACCCGCGACCCCAGAGCTGTGAGGCCGACGCGCTATAACCACTCAATTTAGAGTTAGCATTTACAGCTAGCCTAGCATGCATATTTTTGCCATGTAGGAGGAAACTGGAGTACCCGGAGAAAACCCACACAGAACTGTGAATCTGACGTGTTAACAGTTTGAGTCTTCTCCTTGGGCCTATGTGGTATTTATCCGGGTACTCCAGTTTCCTCCCACTTCCCCAAAACATGTATGCTAGGCTAATTGGATGCTAAATTGCCCCTAGCTATGATTTGGATGTAGTGGTTGAGTGGTTATCGCTTCGGCCTCACAGTTCTGGGATCGAGAGTTCAATCCCAGGTCAGTCCTCACTGTGTGGAGTTAGCGTCTTCTCCCTGGGCTTTCGTGGGGTTTCTCCGGGTACTCCGGTTTCCTCCCACATCCCAAAAACATGCATGCTAGGCTAATTGGATGCTAAAATGCCCCTGTCTATGATTGGATGTAGTAAATGTAGTGGCAACCCGGTGGATGAGTGGTTAGCGCATGGGACTCACAGTTCTGGGGTCGAGGGTTCAATCCCTCACTGTGTGGAGTTTGCGTCTTCTCCCCGGGCTTGCGTGGGGTTTCTCCGGGTACTCCGGTTTCCTCCCACATCCCAAAAACATGCATGCTAGGCTAATTGGATGCTAAATTGCCACTTGGTATGAGTGCTTGGCCTTTTTTGTCTCATCTTGCCCTGCGATTGGCTGGCCACCGATTTGGGGCGTCCAACGCCCAGTGCCCGAAGTCAGTTGGGATAGGCTCCGGCACCCCCTGCGACCCCGGATAAGCAGTTCAGAAAATGAAAGATTTTTTTTGTTAAATGTAAACTATGTGATTGACTTGAATCAGTCAGGGTTCAAATATGCAATAATACAGACATTTGAGGCCAGAAATTGTTCAAAATTTTCGTGGGTTACGTTTTCCGGCTATTTGGGCATCAGGTTCTCGCAAGGTCGGACCATTGACGGACGCACGGCACATCTCAAGGGAAAGGACCGGACTCAATTATAAAAACATCTTGTGTCCGTGATAAAAATAGTGGCCCGAGAAGAAAAGGCTCTCGGACAAGCTTTCTCTTTCAATACGCACAAGTGGAATGAGTAATTTTATTATTTACTTGAGTGGATAACATTTGAATTGGAATATTGCATTTTTTTTCCCAGTGCATTCAATTAAAAGCCTTGTAGCATCGATGAAGGTCTTTTCATACTTTTTGATAAATGTAAAAAATAAAATAAAATGTTATGAGACAAATGCTGGGAAATATATGTTCAAACATTTCAAATGTTTTGTTTTTTATGGAAATTTTGTCAGACTTAAAGGAATCTATTTACATTTACATTTGAGTAAATCCAATTAAAAAAAAAAAAAAAAAAAAAAAAAAAAAAAATCTAGATATGATATCTAAAATGGTCCGGCCCACATGTAATCAAGTTGATGTTATTGCGGCCCGCGAACCAACCCGAGTTTGACACCCTTGCCCTAACACACAGGTGTCAAATCAGTGGCCCTGGGGCCAAATCTGGCCCACCGCATCATTTTGTGTGGCCCAGGAAAGTAAATAACGAGTGCTGACTTTCTGTTTTAGGATCAAATTCAAATGAAGAGTATAGATGTATATTAAATTTCCTGATTTTCCCCCTTTTAAATCAATCATTGTCATTTTTTAATCATTTTTTCTGTGTTTTTAGTTCAAAAATCATTTTGTAAAATCTAAAAATATATTTAAAAAAGCTAGAATAAACATTGTTTTAGATCTATTAAAAAAACCTGAATATTCAGGGCTTTTAATCCAGTTCTTTTAATCCATTTATAAAAAAAATAATCTAAATATTATATCTAAAATGGTCCGGCCCACGTGAAATCAAGTTGTTATTGTGGCCCGCGAACCAACCCGAGTCTGTCACCCTTGCCCTAACATGTCAGAAAGCAACAAAAAAAGTTACGAAAAAGTCTGTCTTGTCAAAAAAAAATATTATAAAAAAACAAAGAGTGCAAAAGAGGCGGCGGTCTGGTTTTGGATCCCAGACTGGCGCCCACTACCAATTACAACGAGAGTACAAAGACGGCGCGTGGCGTCCTAAAGGGAAAACGGGGGGTGCGTTGTGTAGGTGTATTAATTTCAATTCCTTCCTCAGAACGTAAAGTTCAGAAAGAAGTATTATTATTTTTTTTTTAAAGAAAAGAAAACAAAAAAAACACAACAACTGTCACGTTGACTGACGCCCATCCACGTTACATCCCACCGCCTCTACCGTCGTTCCCTAAAGTATTCGCCGCCGTGTGGGAAACTGACACTGTCAATTTACGGGAACAAAAGGCTTCCTCGCCGCATTTTTTTTTTGAGGGGGGGGGGGCCCTAGAGACAAAAGGAAAATAAAAAAAATGATGCCACCCCCACTTTTTACCTGAATATAGGACATTCCCTGAGCTAGAAATAGCATTTTTTTACTGGCAATTATCTTTGGCAATCTATCCCCTGCAGTCCAAAGTTGCTCTTTCACTTTGTTTACGTTGCGCTAAGGCGCTAACTTTTACGCTAACGCTAAGGAGCGGCGCTAAGATAAGGGAAGTGTTGATAACAAATGTTTTTTTTTGTTTGTTTCAGGTGCCGCCTCGCGTCGAGTTGGTGACGTCGGATTGTGTGGAAAAGTTTGGGTGAGTTTTGGTTTTGATTGTTTTTTTGATGTAACTGTATTTTGCGGAGTATAAGGCGTAAATGTTGGGTTGTGGGTGGGGCTTGTGTGGAATTGTTTACATGTTGTTATATTGGATGTATTATAAGTGTTTGTTTTATTTTGAACCGAAAGGGGGCTCTCTAGGTGGGTGGGGGTTTGGTTTGTCGCCTCAGGGTTTGCCACGGGGAACCCGTAGAATCGTCTGTAATTTATAAAAACAACTGAAAATGGCCTAGTGAAAAATTTTAAGCATTTTTTTTTCCAATTTTTTTGGTAGGAAAAAAAATTCTGCCTGTTGCCTTTATTCGTATTTTGATTTTTTTTTTTTAATTTATTTTAAATATTGTTCTTAGTTTTGGATTTTGTCAAATAAAGTCCACCAAAATACGATTTATAATCCACTGCAATTTATAGTCCAAATAATACGGCATGTTATAAATGTATTATAAGTAAAATCATTCTAAAAATAAAAAAACAGGAGGAAATTTAGAAAATGAATTTAAGAAGAAATATTTTTTGCTAAATAAATGGAATAGGCTCCAGCACCCCCTGCAAATACGGCATATTATAGATATATGCAAAGTAAAATTATTCTAAATATAATAAAGAGAGGAGGAAATGTAGAAAATGAATTTAAGAAAAAAATCTTTTATTTTGCTAAATAAATGGGTATAGGCTCCAGCACCCCCTGCGAATACGGCATATCATAGTTGTATGCTAAGTAAAATCATTCAAAAAATTAAAAAAAAACAGGAGGAAATGTAGAAAATGAATTTAAGAAAAAATATTTTATTTTGCTAAATAAATGGGGATAGGCTCCAGCACCCCCTGCGAATACGGCTTATCATAGTTATATGCTAAGTAAAATCATTCTAAAAAAAACAGGAAGAAATATAGAAAATGAATTTAAGATTTTTTTGCTAAATAAATTGGGATAGGCTCTAGCACCCCCTGCGACCCTTGTGAGGATAAGCATTTCAGAAAATGAATGAATGAATATGTTAAAATTGCTGAGAGAATTTATTTATTCGTCTTTTTATTGTCGCTCACAAACTATTTCAAAATTTTTAATTCTTTATTTGATTTTCCGTTCTTCGATTTCATTTTAATTCTAAATTCCTGATCAATGATTTAATTTGAAAAGGTTTGATAATTTTTTTTATTTTTTTTTATTTTTAGTAGAATTTTTGTCAATTTTTTTTCTTAATTTTTTTTTAATAAAAATATTTCCTTCTACCCTTGCTCTCTGCCTGCCATTGACAGCAATGAACGTCCAATTTAACATTACGTCGCACGCTCACAAAATGCTTCCGAAACTCGAGTGTTCTTTTTTCTTTTAACAATCGGTTGATTAGAAAATCCATTTTTTTATCAAAAGATCCGCCCGGCCGGCGAACAGATGTCCGCTGGCGTGATCCCGTATTGTTGTGGTCGTCAAAATAGCCGATGCTTTGTACTAGAACAACAATATAAGGGCAAAAAAACCCAGCTAAAGTGATGTTGTGCCCCCTTTGTAACATTTGTTTATACATGATGTGGGTGTAGAACAACTTAATGTATTTTTGATGTCATATTTTGGAGAGTTTGGTGGCATTTAAGGGACATGATTTTTTCATTGGCATCCATTATTTAGCGCTTTAGCTAGGCTTTCTCGCTCTTTTTCCGACTTGGCCTTGTCTAACTTTTTAACCTTTCCAGCGCCGTGGTGATCATTTTTGCTTTGAATATAGAATTTAAAAAATGTATATTATGGGAAATTAGGAATAAGCAGGTTTTAGGATGGTGAAATTTAATGTAGGGTTATTAAATATAGGCTGAGTGGGATAAATTCATTTGATTTTTTTTAGTTTATTAAGGAATTTCTTTAATATGGGGGAGATAGCTAGAATTTTAATGTTTGTTTTTAAATGTTTATTGGGATAAAGCTATGATTTTTTAAATTTAATAGTTGTGTTAAAATGGAACTTCAAAATGTCCTTTTAGGGTGTTAAAAATAAAATATTGGCAATTAAAATATTTGGATCGTAAACAATACATTAAAAAAAATATTTCAATTGGTGCGATGCATGGCGGAATCTAGTTTTCTATTCAATGTATTCAACATAATTCATTTATACTCAAAAGAAATATGTTAAATATTTTTTATTGATAATTATTTATTTTCCCCCACATATTTTTAAAATTAAAAATAGGACATTTAAAAAAATATATATGTTCTCAACCCTAAACAATTTAAAAAATAGTTTCACAATATAAAATAATTTTAATTGGTGCGATACATGGTGGAATCTAGTTTTCTATCCAATATATTCAACGGAATATACATTTTTATTTATACTCAAAATACATATGTAAATTATTTTTTATTGATATGTTTTTTTCCACAGAATTTTTTAATTAAAAAAAGTTATATATACTCAATCGTAAACAATAAATTTAAAAAAATATTTCAATTGGTGCGATACATGGTGAAATCTAGTTTTCTATCCAATATATTCAACATAATATACATTTTCATTTATAATCAAGAAATATATGGATTATTTTTTATTGATCATTAACTATTTATTTTTCCAACTCTTTTTTTTAATTAAAAAGGGGTCATTTAAAAAAGAAAATAATTAGAAGCTCCCCAATAATATTTTCTGATCATATCACGTATTGACTGTCACAATAAAATAATTCATGAGATGTTTAATTTGTAAATCTAAAGTTAATAGTAATTTTATGACCTTCCTCCTTGAATATGATTACATTCCCTCCTTTAAAAAAATAAAATAAAATAAAAGCAAAGCATGACTATTGAGAATTCTAACCTTGCGTTGTTCTCTTCTTTTAATTTGACGCACTTTGTCGGTGCTGGAAAATACCACTGCACCTTTTAAAAAAGAAAAAAAAAAGAAAAAGCCCAGAAGAAAACGACTGCAATTATGTTGTTAAGGCTAAACATAGTTGACTGTCATTGCTTTCACCCCCCGCGCACCCGCTGACCCACTCAAGTAAAAGCACCGAAAAGAAAAAAGAAAAAAAAGAAAAACACGTTACGCAAGCGCCTGCGAGTTCCATGTGACATCCACGCGAGTGATGAGGTCTGGTTAACGCAAAATATCGTTAAAATAGGCTTTTTTTGCGGGTTTGCGGCGACCGATCTCATGTATGGAGGACGGAAAAATAACACGTTCAAAAATGTCACAGCTAGCCAATAATTAAAGCCAGTTAATGGCAATTTCTATTTATTTTTTGCATATCATTTATACAGCGTGGATGGCACGCTTGTTGGGCTAGTGCAGGGGTAGGGAACCTATGGCTCGGGAGCCACATGTGGCTCTTTTGATGGGTGCATATGGCTCTGAGCTAAAACATGGAAACCGGTGGTGAGAGAAAAGAGTCCCGAACGCACCAATAGGAACGTCACGTCGGCACTGTGGCATTGATTTTTTTTTTTCATTAGTTTTCTGCATTCATTCTCTCATTGACATTCATTGATTAGCAACAGCTTAACAATGTTGTCAAAAATTAAGAGACTTTTTGTACTTTAAAAGTTGTAAAATGACGAAAAAAAATCGCACATTTTCATGTGTTTTGACTTTTAAATGGTGATTATGGCTCTCGAGGAATAATATTTGAAAATAGGAATTGTTTATGGCTCTCTCTTTCATAAAGTGCTAGTGGATGGCGCGCGTTGGGCTAGCGGTTTGCGCGTTGGCCTAGTGGTTCGTGTGCCTTGGCCTCTCAGTTCTGGGGTCGTGGGTTCGAACCCAGCTTGGTCCTTGCTGTGTGGAGTTTGAATGTTTGAGTTTGATTTATTTCATATAGAGACAATACATATTAATGAACATATAAATGTATTTTTTTAAGATTATAGCCGAAGGCTAATTTCCATCTTTAGTCCTTTGTGCAGGTTGAAGATAAATTCCTCGGGCTTGCGTAGGTTTTGTCCAGGTGTCCATTTTGTTTGACCCATTTTGGCTCTAATCCAGATCGTCTCGGTCACCGGTAGCAGACGAAAACGTTATCGTCGATTGCTAATGTTTTTGCTAAATATTCCAAAAAGGAATTTGTACAGCTTTTGTAGGGGTGTTTTTTCCCCGGGATGTTCAAATGTCAATAGAAGGATTTGAAAAGAACCGGCTGGGATTTGTAACAAGTGTGTAGTAGGATTTGAAGACTTTTGAGTTTTTTTTAACCGTGGTTTTGCTGTTTTTTTTAGGGTAGATGGACGTTTCAGAGATTTGGTGGTATTTTGTGAGATTTGTGGAGTTTGGGCGAGATTTAGCGAGATTTAATGGGATTTGTGACAATCTCGCGGGGTTTGTAGATGTTTGGGAATTTTTTGCGGGGTTTGTTAGCTGTAGTTGTGGTGGTAGAATATTTTATAAAAATTAAACGGGTTGAACAAATGGAATTTTACATGTAGAAAATTGAAACACCCACTTTTTTTGGGTGACATCACAACCAGAATTGATGATCATGGCTAGCTAGCTAGCTTTATCATGTTGTGCTAGCTATTCCATGTGGTCCGAATGCTAGTTTGGGTAAGTAGTGAATAGACAGGATCTACAAAAATATGAATTACAGTGGTACCTCGACATACGATCTTAATCCGTTCCGGGACTGAGCTCGTATGACAAGTTTCTCGTAACTCGAGGTAACGTTTCCCATTGAAATGAATGGGAAACAAATTAATTCGTTCCAACTCTCTGAAAAAAACACCAAAAACAGGATATTGGATTGAAAAAAATGTTTTATTTCTTATAATTCGCCATATATTGACAAAGTAATAAATAACGAGTGGTTTAATAGAAATAAAGTGTTTAATCTAACTAAAATTGGGCGGATTTCGCCGAGGGGAGAGAGAGACGCACAAAAGGGGCGGGGGGTTCGGTTTGTTTTCAACATGACGCACTCGTAAACAGAACAAACACTCCACCCTCACGTTCGCTATCCATGGGCTGTTTGCTGTCGTACTATTCCCTTCAAAATATTCCGAAAATGATGCACACAAATGTCCTCACAATCGGAGAACGCACGACCACTTGCCAACGAGCAGCAAGCAGTCTTATCAGCGATCGCCCCGCTGCTCATCTTCTTCTTCTTCTTCTTTTTCACCTCAGGCGCCTGAGGATTACCCTCAGCAGCGCTAGGGCTGCCACTGGAACACGGATAAGTTCATCCAGGGAGTTGCCCAAGCCGCGATGGTAGCGTTCGGTCATTAAGGCCGGACAGCGGAGCCATAAGTGTTCAGACGACTCTGTTTCCTCGTCGCACAGGCGGCAGCGATCCGAGTCGGATTTCTCATGGGAGCTTACAGGGGCGCTGGCTAGCGGCTCCTTTTAGCTTGTAGCATCTGTGTTCGCGTCCCATCGAACGGCGCCTATGATAGAGTTGCTACCGGGGATACTTTTGCGAGCACGAGTATACTTCATTACCCAGAAAGCCCTCTTTTCACCGCGCATGCGCGTTGTGCGTTTCCTGGTCTGAATAGCTCATCCGGTGCTCGTAAATATTGTTATACACGAAAGATATGCCAAAAAAAATGCCATGGCAACCTGGCTTGGTCGCATCACGAAACTTTGACCGCATCACGGGCGAATTATTCGATCGAAATTTCCCCCGTAAGACGAGCATTCCGTATGACGAACGGTCGTATGACGAGGTACCACTGTATATTATTTAAGAAGGTATTTCTTCGTGTTCTGTTTGGAGATTTTGTTAGTGGGAGGAGCCAAGCCAGCTGAGAAAAGAAGTATATTATTTTATTAGTTACCTTTTTCCCTTTTTTTGGGATGGATTTGTGTCCAGATTGTCATGCTATTGTTTTCAATTGGTTTAGTATATCTTACCTTTTTAAAGGGCCAGAACCCCTTTTTAATTAAATTATGTCGAAAATAAGCACTACAAAAATGAATAAATGTGCTGTTTTCTTTAAAAAAATAAAAATAAAATTTTTTTTTAGTCCTCATTGAAAATGGCCTACCACAAAAATCTGAATCTGTTTTTTATACATAAAATAAATAATGGAATTTAAAAAAAAATACAAATATTTACAGATTGTATCATTTGTAAAGAAAATATGCATATACATACCCAATTAAAAACAATTATAAAAAAGACAATGTGCCATATTTTTTAATTAACAAAAACATAGAAAATAATGTAATAAGTAAAATAAAAAAATAATTGAATAAATAAAAATATTTGCATCTATACGCTCAAAAATGATGTTTTTTTAGGGCAACAAAGCCATTGAACCATTTATTGATTCATTTCAAAATAAATTAACTAACAGCCTAACGTATATATAAAACATATGAATTAAAACTATTATTTATGAGTTTAACACCCCTACTTTAACCCATTTCCCGAGAAATCAGGCAAAACTCCGTCTTTTTTCGACACCTTCCACAACAATCCAATCCAAATCTTCCCTATCCTTTAAAAAAAGCCTTTCAATTTAAGAACATGATTCTTAAAACAGAAGCGTGGACTAAAAATAAAAGACAGAATTAAAAGTACATCCGTGAAAAGACGTTTAGTAGGCGGCAATTCGCGCGATTCTTTAAACGCTACATTGGCGACAACACATCGACGAAAAAAATGTCCGTCAAACGTTGAAATATCCTCAACCGAGTTCTTGAAATTCGCTTGGCAGACGGCCTGGAGGAATCATCCCGAGGTTTGGACGGCAGCTCGAGAAAAAAAAAAAAATCTGGCCTCCGATTCAGCGGCAGGAATGCGGGGAGGCGAAACCGTGGCACGTTAGCGAAACGGCACCCCCTCCTCCATTTTTAATTTTTTTTTTCTCATAGAGCCACCGCAGGAATGTCGAGGCGTTCCTTCAGATATTTTTAACTAGATTTGATCACGTGATCAGAAATCGGTGCCCCGTCATGTCATTTTTAGATCGGAATTGGGCAAAAAATGTTTTTAAAAATATATTTATTTTTAAGTAATAGATTCATTCATTCATTTTGACTAGGGATGCTGGCAGTGATGAAATAAATCATTGAGTTGAATGCTTTTATTGTTATGATACAAGTGAAATTGAGATTTAAAGCTTCATCTTGCAGTGCAAATAACAACAAACAAACTAATAGATAATCAATAAATAATAGTAAATACATAATTAACAAATAATAAAAATACATAAATAATCCCCCCCAAAATCAAGAAATTTCCTGAATACGGGATGAAATAAAGTTCTAATCTAATTAATCAAATCTAATCTAATCTTAATAAATAGATAATAGATCATAGATAGATCATAGATAGATAGATCATAGATAGATCATAGATAGATAGATCATAGATAGATAGATAGATCATAGATAGATAGATCATAGATAGATAGATCATAGATAGATCATAGATAGATAGATCATAGATAGATAGATCATAGATAGATAGATCATAGATAGATAGATCATAGATAGATCATAGATAGATAGATCATAGATAGATAGATCATAGATAGATCATAGATAGCTAGATCATAGATAGCTAGATCATAGATAGCTAGATCATAGATAGCTAGATCATAGATAGCTAGATCATAGATAGCTAGATCATAGATAGATAGATCATAGATAGATAGATCATAGATAGATAGATCATAGATAGATAGATCATAGATAGATAGATCATAGATAGATAGATCATAGATAGATAGATAGATCATAGATAGATAGATCATAGATAGATAGATCATAGATAGATAGATCATAGATAGATGGATCATAGATAGATAGATCATAGATCGATAGGCTCCAGCACCCTCCCAGTTCTGTGGTCGAGGGTTTGATCCCAGGTCGGTCCTCACTGTGTGGAGTTAACATGTTCTCCCTGTCCTTGCGTGGGTTTTCTCCAGGTACTCCGGTTTCCTCCCACCTCCCAAAATCATTCACGCTAGGCTAATTGTAGGCTAAATTATCCTTAGCTCTGAGCAAATTGTCGTTATGCCCTGCCCACCGATTCAGGGTGTCCCCCCTGCTTGGTGCCCGTAGTTTGCTGGGGTAGACTCCAGGACCCCCCGTGACCTTTGTGAGAATAAGCAGTTCAAAAAAAAAAGAATGAATTCTGTGACATTATCATTAGTTTGAGCGCGTTTAAAAAGGCGTCCGGGGCGGCCGTCGCTAATGAAGGCGGCGCCGTACGCGGGTGAGACGTCGTCCCCTCCGGTGTTTTCGCATTCACCAGCGTCTGTTTAACAAAGTGCCCTGATTGCTCTGTCGACGACACCGTGTGGGATTTGGCGCCTCATTAGCATCGCGTTTAGCACATATGGGACGAGCGAGGCTGGCTGTCGCGCGGGTAATCACGGTGTTGATTTTGTATTTACTCTTTAGATTTAGTTGGATTATTCACCATGCGGCGCGGGGACGAAAAGCGGGGGTCTGTTTTGAGGGTAAACGGTGGAGGGATGGCTGTATTTTAAAGAAGGCCCCCATTCCAATCCTTCAAAACGCGGGTATTTGCTAACTCGTTGACAAACCCGATCGACTCTAAAAATCAACTGTTTTGTAAAACATGCAATATCTTGGCTTTGTGGTTTAAAATTTGTTTTGTTCACCCCCCAAAAAATGAAATCGAACCGGCGCGCGGGGTTAGCCGCGATCGGCGTCGTGGGAAAGTCGGCAGGCGCCTAAAGACGGGTAAACGAGACGCGCTTAAGGATGGCCAGATGTGATTAAGATAGGCCTGGGTGATTAAGAAAGAGGCTGATATAGATAAACAGCCTGAGCCGAGAGTCAATTAAAGTCCAAAGCTGAGCCCAAAACAACTCGTTTAACTTCTCAATTAAGCTCCTCGGGCGGTCCAAAGGCTGCGGAGTGAGCAGTTGGGCTGGACAAACAGCTGGACCTTCCCCAAATGTGACCTCAACCTCCAGATGTTTCGGGGAAAACAAGATTTCCCCGTCTTACTTTGTTTTTCTTTCGGCTCAGGAGCTTCTTTCACGCGGAAGCCGTTTTACACGGGTTGAAAAATGCTATCGTTTGGGCTACGTGCTACGTCACCGTAATGAACCACAAATGTGAATTGAAAGAAACATGTTTTTTCTTATTTACAATATTGAGCATCATTAAAAATAAGGAGTTGAATGTAATGGGGTGTTAAATGTCTGCCAATGTGTGTTTTTTAGTAGTAGAAGATGGCTGTTTAGTGGGCTGTTTAGCTGGCGATTTAGCTAGCTGTTTAGCTTTCGGTTTAGCTAGCTGTTGTTGCTGGCTGTTTAGCTAGCTGTTGTCGCTGGTGGTTTAGCTAGCTGTTGTCGGTGGCGGTTTAGCTAGCTGTTGTTGTTGTTGACGTTTTGGGTAGCTGTTGTTGTTGACGGTTTGGCTAGCTGTTGCTGTTGTCGCTGGCTGTTTAGCTAGCTGTTGTTGTTGTTGCCTGTTTAGTTAGCTGTTGTCGCTGGCCGTTTAGCTAGCTGTTGTCGCTGGCCGTTTAGCTAGCTGTTGTCGCTGGCCGTTTAGCTAGCTGTTGTCGCTGGTGATTTAGCTAGCTGTTGTCGCTGGTGGTTTAGCTAGCTGTTGTCGCTGGTGGTTTAGCTAGCTGTTGTCGCTGGTTATTTAGCTAGCTGTTGTCGCTGGTTATTTAGCTAGCTGTTGTCACTGGTTATTTAGCTAGCTGTTGTTGCTGGCTATTTAGCTAGCTGTTGTCGCTGGCTGTTTAGCTAGCTGTTGTCGCTGGCTGTCTTTTTGTGGGCCTACCGGTAAATGTTTTGTGAGGTAGTACTGGCGTGTTTTTTAAAGAAATGATTTTAAAGTACTGTACTCTGTACATGACACTTCCTAACATATCCTAGCAGTACTGTATGTTTTTTTGTGGGCTTACCGGTCAATTATTTGTAAGCTAGTAGTTGCGTGTTTTTTATCAAATGTTTTTAAAGTACTGTACTCTGTACAATACACTTCCTAACATATACCAGCGGTACTGTACATTTTTTGTGAGCTTACCGGTAAATGTTTTGCATGCTCGTACTTATTATGGAGCTATTAACAGAGAAATTCCGCGAACCGCGAAATGGCGAGGGCCTACTGCAATACTGCAATGACCCACACGTGTCAGCCCGTTCCGTCACAACACCACAGCTGACTTCAAAAACCTTGTATTCTCTCATTTCTGTTTAGCAACGTAACCGAGATGGGATTCTTTGACGGGGAGACGAAACATCTCCGCCAGCGCTCGCATTCTGCGGATAACGAGTTTAAAAAAAAAAAAAAGTCTGCTTTTTGACAGCCGTCATGGCTGAAAGGCAGCCAAGAAAGAATCCAGAGGCAGGCGCTAGTTCACGCAAAGGTTAGCGCAAATACTCAGGTGGCTTTAATCGTGACGCAACGTAATCTTTGCTACAATACAGTACACTGACGAAACGCATCCAATAGAATGACTTTTCTTTTTTTTACCCGATGGTTTGCCCTTCAAAATCAGATTCCTCTGAAGTCAAAAAGAAAAAAAAAACTCGTTGTAGGATTAGCCGAATGCTATTGTGCGCAAAAGCGAGTATGAGGAAACCTTAGCGCACTGTGACATGATGGAAGTTTTTTTTCCAGCTACTCATTGTTATGTGTCGGCCATTTTTTATTTATTTTTTCTCCGCCGACGCCAAGGGCAAGAGATATCAGCCAATTGGCTGCCGGCTCTCCCGTGAACAAGTTTAAATTGGTCAGTAATAAATCGAGGGCGGACCGGTGGATAAGTGGTTAGCGCGTCGGCCTCACTGCTCTGGGGTCCTGGGTTCGAATCCAGGGTGGTCCACCTGTGTGGAGTTTTCATGTTCGTCTCGGGTCTGCGTGGGTTTTCTCCGGGTACTCCAGTTTGCTCCCATATCCCAAAAAAACATGCTAGGCTAAAGGGATGCTACATTGTCCCTGGTGATTGGTTGTTTGTGTCATTGTGCCCTGTGATTGGCCGGCTAATGATTCAGGGTGTCCCCCGCCTAGTGCCCGTAGTTAGCTGGGATTGGCTCCAGCACCCCCCGCGATGCTAGTGAGGATAAAGCGGTTCAGAAAATGAATGAAAAAGTGAATGCTAGGCTAAATGGATGCTACATTTGGTGCCCATAGTTAGCTGGGATCGGCTTCAGCACCCCCTGCGAGCCTTGTAATGACAAAGATATTTTTTTCCATAAATTTTATTCATAGATGTCAAAATATATTTAGTTTAGCATTTTATCTGTTTATCTTTTCTCTATTTTGAAATAAATGACCGTATCGGCATTCGCTTGCATCGTGACGTCACGGCGCACGCATGGCCGCCATTTTGAAGTGACATCATCGTGTCACGGCGGCATCAATTTGCAGTTTTTTTTGCAAGTTGTGTTTTAATGCGCATATAAGCCATACCCTTGATCCAGTAAAAAATCGACAAAAGTGGCTTATATGCGAGTAAATACGGTAATACAGAAAAATGTAAAATATTTTTTTAACCTATTTGTTTATCTAACTTTCGCCTTCCTACTGTTCTTTCTTTATTTCATTTTTCCGTTTTTTTCACCACTTTCTCCATTTTTTTTGTCTTCCTGTCTTAACTTTCTCCATTTTTTATTTTAATTTTTTTTTCTTCCTCCTTCCATCCCTTTTCATTCCTTTTCCTTTTCGCCCTACACATTTCGCATCGTCTTCAATCGCCCAAAACACAGTATGAGGAAATCCGTCCGTCCTTGTTGTGACACGACGGAACTTTCCGCTCATTGTGATTCGTCGGCCATATTCTTCTGTTTCCAAGAAGCGCTAAAGAATTTTTTTCCCCGTGTCTGCCAACTCTCTCACCGATCCCGACAAAAAGTTCACGTCTGCGAGCCGTAATAACTCCAAACAATGCCACCCTTTCATCGGGCGATAACATTGCCACGCTTTCTACGCGGAAGATAAAGAAGCTCTTAAAGTCGTCCCTCGCCAAATCGCCATTGACGAGGCGCGGCCTCGCCAGGGGATTAGCGCACCTAGCCAAAACCTGTGCGCTTCAAAAGACGTCCTAGCCGCGGCGGAAACGATACGTTAGCCGTTGTCGTCGCTAAAAAAACGCTTGCTAATTGCCGGGGAAATTTGTGAGTATCATTAAACTTAAGTGTAGCGGCTTTTTTAGCGGCATATGGCGGAGGAGAAATCCACGCTAATCCGGCAGTCTCGCGATGGGGATTATGCCTTCTCACTTTCTCCGTGTTTACGTCGTTAGCTTCGCATTGAGCGCGGCTTTCAACGCGGGTTGTTGTCGACTTGTTTTGTGCGTCTTTTGTGCGGAGCATCTGGTCAGCGGGCGTCGTTAAATAAAAACAAAAAAATAAAGAAAACTTGTTTTGGACGGCTTCAGGAGATTTTAGCGGTAAATAAACTGTAGCGGGCCATGGAGGAGATTTTGGTGGAATGTTTACAAATGGCGGTTTGGTTTGTTTTTTTGTTTTTAAGGCGAACGGAGATTGATTTAATGATGTTTAATCTTTGAGATTTGATTAAATTGACGACATTTAGGTGCAAACTAAAAGTAAAATGTATTTGTGTGTTTTATTGGGTGTCAAAATTGAATGATATCGACCAATCTCAATTCTTTTCACTGTATTTTATATAGTTTTTTTTGCTGCTAGTTCTTAAGGGTGGCTCGGTGGAGAAGTGGTTTGCGCGTCGGCCTTGCAATTCTGAGGTCCTGGGTTCACGTGCTAACCACTAGTTCGCAGGCCCGTCCTTAGCAATCATATTATATTTTTTAAATGGCCCTTTTGGTCACTTTGATGGCTAGCAAAAAAAACTGGGATCAAACCCACGACCGCAGGACTGCGAGGCCGACTCGCTAACCATCTTGCGTGTTTTTTTATTTATATAAATGGCCATTTTGGTCACTTTAAGAAATATTCTTTGATGGCTAACATATTTCAACCAAGCAAACAGAGTGAGGCTCAAACTGGGATCGAACCCACGACCCCAAAACTGCGAGCCAACGCGCTAACCATCTCACTCGTACATTTTTATTTTTTATAAATGGCTATTTTGGTCACTTTAAGAAATATTCTTTGATGGCTAACATATTTCAACCAAGCAAACAGAGTGAGGCTCAAACTGGGATCAAACCCACGACCCCAAGACTGCGAGGCCGACGCGCTAACCATCTCGCTCGGTAGGATTTTTTTGGGGGGGTTCTCCGTTTTCTTCATTTTTTTAACCGCTTTATCCTCACTAGGGTTGCAGGGGGTGCTGGATCTTATCCCCGCTGGCTTGGGGCCAGATGCAGGGGACACCCTGAATCGGTGGCCAGCCAATCACAGGGCACAATGACACAAACGACCAATCAATCATATTTAGGGAAGTCTTAGCATACAATTAGCCTAGCATGAATGTTTTTGGGATGTGGGAGGAAACCGGAGTACCCAGAGAAAACCCACGCAGGCCCGGGAGAACATGCAAACTCCACACAGATGGACCGACCAGGATTTGAACCCAGGTCCCCCACTGCGAGGCCGACATGCTAACCACTCATCCGCCTATATCCCCCCAAAAATATGCATGCTAGGCTAGTTGGTTGAACGCGCTAAATTTTCTGGTTGGAATTTGCATGTTCGCCCCAAGGTTTGCATGGATTTTCTCATTCATGCTAGGCTAATTGCATGCTAACACTTCCCTAGCTAAGAGCGATTGGTCGTTTGTCTCTTGGTGCCCAAAAAATATGCATGCTAGGCTAGCTGGTTGAACGTGCTAAATTGTCTGTAGATGTGTGATTGGTTGGAAGTTTGCTTGGGGTTTCTCATTCATGCTAGGCTAATTCCAATGCTAACACATCCCTAGCTAAGAGCGATTGGTCGTTTGTCTCCGCTAGGCTAGCTGGTTGAACGTGCTAAATTGTCTGTAGATGTGTGATTGGTTGGAAGTTTGCATGTTTGCGTGGGTTTTCTCATTCATGCTAATTGCATGCTAACACTTCCCTAGCTAAGAGCGATTGGTCGTTTTGTCTCCTGGTGCCCCCCCAAAAAATGCATGCTAGGCTAGCTAGTTGAACACGCTAAACTGTCTGTAGATGTATGATCGGTTGGAAGTTTGCATGGGTTTTCTCATTCATGCTAGGCTAATTGCATGCTAACACTTCTCTAGCTAAGAGCGATTTGTCGTTTGTATCCTGGTGCCCAAAAAAATGTGCTTGCTAGGCTAGCTGGTTGAACGCGCTAAATTGTCTGTAGATGTGTGATTAGTTGGAAGTTTGCGTGGGTTTTCTCATTCATGCTAGGCTAATTCATTCCTAGCTAAGAGCGATTGGTCGTTTGTTTCCTTGTGCCCCGCGATTGGCTGGCCACCAATTCAGGGTGTCGTCCGTAATTGGCTGGTATAGACTCCAGCACCCCCCAGAAAAGTCTACCGGTACTTTAACGAATCCGAGTTAGCATCCGTGCTAATCACGAGCCCCGGGACAAGACAATGGCTGTCAGATGAGAGCAATTAACGCTGGTTTGATGTGACGGTTAATCAATTTAAGGCCATGTTGTTTTCCATTTCCATTTTTTCGACTTTGCCAGAAACGTCTTCCGGAGCTAAAGTGCCGATTTGCTTATTCGCCGCCGACGAACGCCTGGCGAACGCTACGCGGCCCGCGGAGACGCCGGTAAAAACGTCCCGTCATTGTCGGCGCTGTCATCTCCGGATTAACGCGATTGAATTGAGTTTTCGGTCTTCTCGCGGCAATTAGCAGAAAAAAAGCCGATTGACATTTTGGGACGTAAAGAGCGACCGTTGTTGCCTTTGAGGGAAATGAGTGGAACGCGGTGCATCAAAGAGCAGCGGACCGCTTCGGGACAGTCGACGCGCTCCGGATAAAAAATGTTTTGACGGAAGATTACTATTACCGTTTGATGTTTTTAGTAATACTGTTGTACGGCGGACAAAAATTGCAGGAGCCAACGTTTCGAGAGAGAAAAAACATTTTATTTTTAGATTTCTTAACATCGACGCGAAAAATTGAATCATATCGTCCAATCTCAATTCTTTTCACTGTATTTTATGTAGTTTTTTTTGCTACTAGTTTTTAAGGGTGGCTCGGTGGAGAAGTGGTTTGTGTATCGGCCTCGCAATTCTGGGGTCCTGGTTCGCAGGCCCGCCCTTAGCAATCATATTATATTTTAAAATGGCCCTTTTGGTCACTTTGATGGCTAGCAAAAAAAACTGGGATCAAACCCACGACCGCAGGACTGCGAGGCCGACTCGCTAACCAGCTTGCGTGTTTTTTCCATATAAATGGGAATTTTGGTCACTTTAAGAAATTTTCTTTAATGGCTAGCATATTTCAACCAAGCAAATAGAGTGAGGATCAAACTGGGATCGAACCCACGACCCCGGGACTGCGAGGCCGACACGCTAACCATCTTAACCGTTTATTATTTTTTTATAAATGGCCATTTTGGTCACCTTAAGAAATTTTCTTTCATGGCTAGCAAATTTCAACCAAGCAAACAGAAAGAGGCTCAAACTGGGATCGAACCCACGACCCCAAGACTGCGAGGCTGACACTCTAACCATCCCGCTCGTTTTTTTAATAAATGGCTATTTTGGTCACTTTAAGAAATTTTATTTGACCGCTAGCAAATTTCAACCAAGCAAACAGAGTGAGGCTCAAACTGGGATTGAACCCACGACCCCAAGACTGCGAGGCCGACGCGCTAACCATCTTGCTAATTAAAAAAAATGTATAAATGGCCATTTTGGTCACTAAGAAATTTTCTTCGATGGCTAGCATATTTCAACCAAGCAAACAGAGTGAGGCTCTAACTGGGATCGAACCCACGACCCCAAAACTGCGAGGCCGACGTGCTAACCACTCACACCGATTTTTTTTTTTTAAACCTTTTTTAATGACCATTTTGGTTACGTCCTTGAAAAAAAAAATTGACGGCTAGCAAATTTGAACCAAGCAAACAAAAGTTTTCATCCTCTCCATGCATGTGGGCGGGGCTTCGTAAACTCCGCCCCCAAAACTTTACCAATTGGAACAGATGGCGGTCAAAGTTCATCGAAAACTTTCTCCAAAGTCTGCTTTTCGAAAGCAAACGGAACCCGCGGCGGTTTCGGGAATTTGTGTCACGGGAGGCGTGGCCTAACCACGCGGCCTTTCATGCGCCGCGCACCTGAATGTTTGGCATGCTAATCAGGCGTGCGGGTATTGATTCGCAGGCGCCCGCGTTTGTTTGTCGTCGGGGTGGCGTTCCCGCCTTTTTAAAAGCACAGCGCAATCCTCGGCGGAGGCTCGCGGGTTTTTGCGGCGCGATATATTTACAGCTGTCAATCAGCGACCTCCCGAGACGCCGGCGAGACGCCGGCGAGATCCACTCCCGAGACGCCGGCGCGCTTATCAAGGAGCCAGCCGAGCCAGCCCGTCCCGTTTCCCTTTTATTTTTTTGATCCCTCCCCCGCCGACGTGGGCTGTCAGTCAGCGTTAAAGTGGCGTTCGGCGTATTTACGGGAACGCGTTTCCGCTCGGCGCCGTCGTCGCCGTCGCCGTCATTAGGGAGCAAAGGCCAACGCCAACCAAACGCCGTCAACAACATCGCCGGCAATTTGTCAACAAGTTGGAAACGGGACGATCGTTTACTGCGATGGGAAATCATTTGAATTCATTTAAAAAATATATATATATATATATGAATTACCTTATGGTGGTTATTAGGTTGTTGTTATTAGAATTTTTTTGGACCATCTCTTACTTCATGGCAGTGCTATTTTCTGTTGGATAAAACTTTTTGCACCCCCCAAACCCAAAGCAAACAATTTTTCTATAAATTTAAAATGTAAAAAATTTAAAAGGAAAAAATGATTTTAATCAATAAGTAGTCAACAACATAAATAAGCAGGGAAATGCATAAATAACAACAACCAAACAAATGAACACAAATAATCATAAATAAAACTTTTTGCACCCCCAAGCCAAAAACTAATAATTTTTCTATAAATTTACTCTGCAAACCCAAAACAAAACAAAATTCTATAAATTTACTCCTCTGCAAAATATTAAATTGAACTAAATGCATTTATGGTAAATCATAATAATAAGGAAAAAATGATATTAATCAATGAGTAGTAAACAATATAAATAACGAAGTGCACAAATAACCACAACAAACAAACAAATGAGCACATAAATAATCATAAATAGAACTTTTTGCACTTTTTTCTATAAAGTTACTCCTTTGCAAAATATAAAAATTGAATTAAATGCATTTATGGTAAATAATAATAAAGAAAAACTGATAACAAGTAGTCACATAGGTAGTCAACAACATAAATAAGTAGGGAAGTGCACAAATAACAACAACCAACAAACAAATGAGCACATTAATAATCATTAAATAATAATAAATAAATATTTTCGCACGCCCAAACCAAAAACAAATATTTTTTCTATAAATGTACTCCTTTGCAAAAGATTAAATTGAATTAAATGCATTTATGGTAAATAATAATAATAAAGAAAAAATGATAATAATCAATAAGTGAACTCATAAACCATCATTAAATAATCATAAATAAATAATCAATAAGTAAGAATACATTTTTTTAAAATTAACACCCCCAAACTGAAAAATTTAATTTTTCTATAAAACTACTCCTCTGCAAGAGTGAATTGAATTGATTTGAACGCTTTTATTGTCTTGATAAAGCATGATGAGATTTAAAGCTTCACCAAGTGCACAAATGACAAACAAACAAATAAATAAATAACAATATGTAAAACATAAATGATCAATACATCATAATTAATCAATCAATCAATCAATCAATTCATAAATAAGTAGTCATAAGTGGGGAAGTGTGCAAATAACAACAACAAAGGAGCAGATAAACAATCAATAATATTAAATAAATAATGGTTAAATAATAATAAAGAATCAGTAAAAAAAAGTTGTTATGATAAGATTCCGATCTACATGAGCTTCTTATAATGTGGGGAATTTATAGTCTGTATTTAGATTAAATCTATGTTCGCTATCTAATTAAATCAGGGTAATATTTCAATGGAAAAATGCGGGTGTCATCACATAAAGTCAAATCTTTCCATACAATGGCGTATTTTTGCGAGTCTTTGTACTCTTTACGCTTGGCAAGATGATTAAGAACGCTTATCAGTCGCGATAGCTAACGGCGGACAAATGTGTATTTGTATTTATGATTTTGATTAACCTTCTCGTTATCCCTTTGCCTAATTAGCCTCATTACGTGAGGATCAACCTTATCGCGGCTGGGAAAATGTATTTTTGCATATTTTTTACTACCTTCAGAGCTTAACTTAACTCGTTTTTTGGTGCGTTGTGTCTTTAAATTAGGATGGTAAAATTCATTGATTTAATTAATTGACAGCTTTTCCAATCGTCCTGATCGATAAATAATTTTTGGATATTATAATTAGGACAGATTTTTGCTTTGAAATTGTAAATATTCTGTTGTAGTGGATTGTTTTTTACATTTATTTAGATTTTTTTTTAAATCAGAAAAGACGGTAAATATGAAATTTATTCTATCTTTTAATCCTTTGTTTTTTATTTAAAAAGAACAATTTGCAAATATTTTTATTTTTTATTTTGTTCATTTACAGTGAAAATTAAAGGGGAAAGAGGAAAGGTTTTTTAATTATAATATTTTGATTTTTTTTTTTTTTAAATGGATTAAAAGAACTGGATTGAAAACCCTAAATATGTATTTTTTTCAGGGTTTTTTATAGTTTAAAAAAATAGTTACCGGCTTCCAGTTTACTATTGAACATAATTAAAAATATTTTCTTCAAATGATTAAAAGATATTTTCTCACAAACAAACTAAAAATACTGTTTGTAAAAAATATTTTTTTTATTATGTTCAATAGTAAAGTGAAAAACGGATGTATTTTTCCATAAAAAAAAGCCTTATAAACAAAAGAAAACAAATACAATTTTGCATAAAAAAATGCAGTTATTGATTAAAAAAGGAAAACACATGAAATTGTCTCAATAAATTAATAATAATTTCAATTTAATCATAAAACCCAAAAGTCGCCACTTTGACATCTGTGACTTAGTGGAACCAAAATGGCGGATTAATTAGCGTTAGCATGTCGCTTCGACCCCTTTCCGTTGTTTCAGTTTGGTTAAAAAGTTAAAAAAAGTAAAAACGACTAAGTTTGCTTGTTGTTGTTGTTCACAGTTGTAAAAAGGTGACGCTCGCTAGCGGCGTTGTCGGGGTTGCTTTGCGTTAGCCGTCCGCTAATCCGCTTCACACGTGGGCGACCGCGCGCGGGTGTCGCAGGTGAAGCGTGTCGCGGGTTGCCGGGCGGACTCGCCGTCACGGCTTCGGCCCCCCGAGGATGTGTTGGAAAGTTGGAGGAGTTTTATTCGAGGAGACAACCGTAGCGTTGAGTGGCGTCGAGTTTGCGATCAAAAGGACCAATCGGATCGACGCTAACGGGAAGATCAAACTTTATTGATGTTTCAATTCAAAGATTTCAATTAAAAAGTGGATTTTAGATCAGCGTAAGACGGATGTTGTTGAAAAAGTGACTTCCCTAGATGATGATAGACGCCAAATCGTGTCGTGTCCGCTCATCCGTTTGCTGGGAATTCCAATGAAATCATCACCAGTAGGCGTCCAATCGATTTGAAGTGGGAAGGATGGCAGAGAAAGGGCGTGTAGCGCTGTCAATGGCAGACAAGAATTTAAACAAAATGGACAAGATGTCCACTTTAGATTTATCACTTGTACGCGACCAATCCTTTTGATGCCGTTCCCATTTTAAAAGGAATGGTCGTTCAACGCTGTCAATGGCAGACAAGTGAAAAAAAAATAAAAAAATTGCTTCCTGAATTATTCATTTACTATCAAAAGATTTTTTCCCCCCAAAAAGCCAGGTGTCGGAATCGGTTCCAAAAATGCTAACGCTAACCAAGCAACAACAAAAAAATGCTACTTATTTAATTATTTTTTAGCACCAAATGCTAGCATTTCAACAAGGGTGTGTAGACTTTTTAAATCGGCAAATATGATCTAGAGACCCTGAAATATTAATTTTCAATGAAAAGAAAAAAAATATCTTCCCCAAAAACCAGGTGTTGTAAAAATGCTAACGCTAACCAAGCAACAAAAAAATTGCTACTCATTTCATTTTGTATCGCTAAATGCTAACGTTTCATCAGGGGTGTGTAGACTTTTTAGATCGACAAACACAATCAAGGAACAAAGAGGAATTGATTTAGTATTAAAATTTAAAAAATATATATATATAATTTTCCCCAACATGAATCGAAAGCGAAAAATGCTAGCTCTAACCAAGCAACAACAAAGAAATGCTACTCATTTAATATATTTGGCACCAAATGCTAGCATTTCAACAAGGGTGTGTAGACTTATTACATCACCAAACATGATCTAGAGACTGTAAATTATTAATTTACAATAAAAAAATATTTAAAAAAATCCCCAGAAAGCCAGGTGTCGGAATCGGAACCCAAAAATGCTAACGCTAACCAAGCTAGCGTTTCATCAGGGGTGTGTAGACTTTTTAGATCGACAAACACAATCAAGGGACAAAGAGCTATTGATTTAGTATTAAAATTTTAAAAACTGCTAACGCTAATGCTAACTTCAACAATATATTTTCTCCAAATGCATGATTCGATACACAAAATGCCTGACAGCCTTCACCAACAAAAAATATATATATAGCCGGCCAGTGTTATGTATACAAATGTTAAATATCTTTTTAATATATTTATTTTAAAATCGTAATACGTGTTGACACTGATGCTTATGGCAGAATTACCAAGACCTCTGACTGTGCCCAGTCTTAAGCATACTGCTTTAATCCCCAACACACATTGTATAGGGATTCTATAGTATTATTAATATTTTCATATTTCATAAGAGTCAAGATGTCATTGCTTACTTCCTCGCGCCGACACGCAAATCCCACGTTTGTGTGGGAAGAATTAGATTTTTTTTTAGGTCATTCCAGAACCCGCGCAAATGTCGAAATTGTCGTAAATATCGGTGCTGATCGATTCCTGATCTTGGCGAGAAGCGACCACTCGAACGTGTTGTTTTTCCCTCTTTTTGTTATTTGCGGTTTTCTCTCGTGGACTTTTTTAAAAGACCAGCTGGTGGTCGTTAGTCTGGGATCTCGTGAAAATGTGGCGAAAACCTCTTGGAAGTTGTCAGGAAACAAAAACGTGTTTGCGGAACGGAGACAGCGCGGTGGAGGAGTGGTTTGCACGTCTGCCTCGTGGTGCCGAGATCGTGGGTTCGATCCCCGAAATTTTATTTTTTTAGAAATAGCAAAAATCAGATGCCAAAAATGTTGGGAAGTTAATGTTAGCATGCTCTGTAGAAAAGTAAAATACGTTTTGGGGTTTTAGACTGAAAAGTGTTCATTTTTCAAGAAAAAAATATTCCTACTAAATATATGAATTATCTCAGAAATCTATTTTTTGATAGAATTGGTCTCCACCACATCAGAAAATGATGCAAAAGAAGGAAATCAAACTTTCATATATCATAAGTAAAAATCATAAATCCTCCAGGCAGGCAAGTGGTTAGCGCGTCGGGCTCGCATTTCTAGGTTCGTGGATTCGATCCCCTGTTGGTCCATGGTACATGTTCTCCCCGGGCTTGCGTGGGTTTTCTCCGCCTACTTCGCTTTCCTCCCACATCCCAAAAACATTCATGCTAAGCTAATTGTATGCTAACACTTTCCTACCTCTGACTGATTGGTCATTTGTCTCCTGCCCTGCGATTGGCTGGCCACCGATTCAGGGGTAATAGATGTCCAATCTAGTATAGTTACTGGATAAGTAGTTCTGGAGTGCCCCGCCATCCCTTCCGCTCCGATTACCAAGCGTCAAATCTCCAAAAACAAGCTAGTTTTGACCAGGCTGCTGGTTTTACAATGTCATGTTTTCACTAGCTACGTTTCACAACACCGTGTCTGACTTCGCCAGCGGTCCGACACCCCCCGCGGCCACGGCCTCATGAAACTTTTAGCGCCGCAAAGACGCGGCTAACATCTCCCCGCGTGTTTACGCCGACGTCAGCCTTTCCATGGCCTCCCGCCAAACCCGCCACGGCCACTTGAACTCTTCACTCCTCGCGGCGCTCTCTAAAGACTCGCCGGGTTCGGCGTTGGCGAAAAAAAAAAAACATCGAGCGTGCGCCGCCGTTTGCGCCGCGTCGCCTTCAATCCGCTCAGCCATTCGGGCGTAGCCCAATCGGCCGGCGCGCTAGGACGCGAGCGTTGAATTTTTTATTCGCCTTTTCCGCTCGCCTGCTCGAACGGCCCCCGCGTCGGTTGCGTCACCTAGCATAAGTGCTAATCCCGCTAGTCCGCCGAGGCGCCACGACCGAGACGGTGTCTGTTTTAAGTGATGTTTTGATCGGCGCCTAGCCGAGCGAGCTAACTCCACTCCCGGGACGGAAACAAGAGTTTTTTTTTTTTTCCGAGGGAGAAGAGACGTTTTCGGCGGCGGGTTGACAGCGGCCCGTCTCGGCGGCGTTTTAGCGATGTCCCGCCAAAAAAAGGAGTCGGGTTGGCAGTTTAGCGCCGGCTCCCTCTTGAAGACTTGCTAGAAAGCCGTCTCGCCCGGAAGAAAAATGTCTGACAGCGTACCGGAGCGTCCCCGTTTGATGGCTTCTTTGGCGGCCATGAAAAATTAATGCCGTTGAGAAACACCTGCAGCGAGTTCCTCAACGGCGACGCGGGAGAACAAAAATGGCGGTCCAGCGGTTAAACTTCAGTCAAAACGTGGCCCGTTTGTTGATGTGAATTGATTGGTCGTTCATGGCGATTATGTAGATGTGGTTGGTCGCTAGTGTGAGTGGTCAAGTTATGGCGAGTCATGCTAGTAACTAGCTAGTTGCTACTTGAGGTAGAATATCAGGGAGTAGTCCAGATTTACTTGGTACTTTTAAAAACTGTTTTCAAGTGTTATATTTTATTTAATAGAAGTCAATTTAGTTGGAAAAGGCATGTTTTGGTATTACAGTATTCCCTCGATTTTCGCAGTTTATTCGTTCCTTAACCATCAGTATTAAGTGAATTTTCTCGAAGTAGGAATCATAAATAAATACCATAACATTTCAAATTTTTACAAACTTAACCAATCAACAAAAAAATGCTACTTAATTTTTTATCGCTAAATGCTAACGTTTCAACAGGGGTGTTTAGACTTTTTATATCAGTAAACACGATCTTGAGACTCCTAAGTATTAATTTAGTATTAAAAGAAAATTAGAAAAGTGTTTTTCCCAAAAACGGGTATCAAAATGGAAAAATGCTAACGCTAACCAAGCAACAACAACAAAAAATTGCTACTCATTTCATTTTTATCGCTGAATGCTAACGTTTCAACAGGGGTGTGTAGACTTTTTAGATCGGCAAACACGATTTTGAGACTTAATTTAGTATTAAAATTTAAAAAATTAAAATTTTCCCCAACACCCAGGTTTCTGAATCAGAAGCTAAAAATGCTAATGCTAACCAAGCAACAACAACAAAAATAGCTACTCATTTACACCCAAGTTTCTGAATCGGAATCCAAAATGCTAACGCTAACCAAGCAACAACAACAAGAAAATGCTACTAATTTCTTTTTTATTGCTAAATGCTAACGTAAGGGACAAACAAGTATTGATTTAGTATTAAAATAAAAAAAATCCCCAGGTTTCTGAATCGGAAGCTAAAAATGCTAACGCTAACCAAGCAACAACAACAAATCAAATTGCTACTCATTTCATTTTTTATTGCTAAATGCTAACGTAAGGAACAAGCAAGTATTGAATTAGTATTAAAACAAAAAAATAACATTTTCCCCCCCAGGTTTCTGAATCGGAAGCAAAAAATGCTAACGCTAACCAAGCAACAACAAAAAAATGCTACTCATTTTCCAACTTTTTCAATCAACAGATTCCAAAGTGGCAGAATTGTCCTCAGCCAAATCCCCAAAAAGTATGTTGTTGTCTGTATTTTTGACAAATGTCTCCAAGCAGATGCCTTTTT